>NC_092147.1:37947580-38207580 GCF_045791955.1 Oncorhynchus clarkii lewisi | reverse complement strand
AACACGGACAGCCTCCGCTGTTGATCATCATAACAGCGTCACATACACATATACAGTACAACATTTTATCTTAAGTGCAAAGAGCAGGTGGTGCAAGCAATGTGGCGAGGGCCCCACCTAGCAATTCAATAAGACGTTTCTGCCATATTGCTTTCATCTACTATGTCTATGTCCCTTCTGATCTGTGGGCTAGAAGGCTATCAAGGACATAGGGAATGAAGCAGGTTTTTAGGTTTGAAAGGCAGCCAGTGTACATGTAGTTAACATTCGGCTCTCTCCGTTGTTGGTGTATACCTGCACAGAGCCACCATGCCTGTCTGCAGCCAGGTGGGAGCTGCTCAGGTAGGAGGAATTTGTCTGCCGGTGGGGCTGTGCATCCCATGCTCCTCTGCGGTCTGATGCTGCCATCTGGTTGGTTGATTAGGGAGGCGGATGGGCAGAGGGGGACGTGGGTGGGCCGAGAGTGAGCGAGAGAGGAAGGCGCCGACAGGCCATGCAGCACAGAAAAAAAAAGCCAAAAAAAAGTAAAGGTGAGACGTATTCACGGCTTTGCCAAGCGTGTAAGTTGAGAACAACCAGGTCAAAACAAAAAAGTAAGCGTGAAAAGGCAAAAACAATAGCTTTAAAATTAGATACATTTTGTGAATTTAAAGCAAAACGTTTTTAGCCAGTTAAGACAAACCCTGTATGCATGTTTGACATCTTTTTTTAATTTAACTCTGGTTTCTTCTCTAAGAGACTTGCGTTGTTTCTTTGATCTGAATCCTGGCTATATTGATTGAAATGTCTGGACCAGACAGGCTCTGCTTTGTCCCCCTGTAATTCTTTTATCACCGTTCCCTTGGACAGGACAGGTTGTACGTGACAGGACATTGAGGGATTAGCTGCTAATAGAGTTGTTGCAGGAGTTTTGGCAGGTGACTTACGCAGTCTGAGAGCTTTCAACTGGAAAACACTGTGTTCATTTGAGACTGGCTGGCATCTCCTGTCTCGCGGGGCTGAAGCCCTGGCTCAGTAAAATGACTCACCTAGGTCAACCTCCTCAAAACCAAGGACGTTTCCCTTCTCTCCCCCTCTCATTCTCTTTCAAGTACACTCTGCCTTCTTCACCTTCCATCTCTTTCTGCTTTCTCCCTCCACCTAAATCCCCCCTCCATATCAATTCCTTCCCACCCTCCCTCTGTCTCTCCATCTCACAATCTGTCTGGCACATACTGTAGCACCAATGGTGGCACAGGTGGAGCACTGATTAGAGATTAGTCTGGGCCTCCTGGGCGCAATGCAGTCATAGGACAATCAAGTAGCACCACTCAAGCTGCAGCCAATCAGATTTGAGACAAGCTTCCCTGCCTGTCGGGAGCAAAGTTGGAGGACTTCCAGCGGAGAAATTCATTTTGCGGCTCTCCATGCCTCTCCGGGCAAACAGTCAGGCAGAGGCGGATATGGACAAGGTATTTTGGTGCCAACATTGGAAATATCAGCTGAGACTACATGCTAGGATCCCTACTTTGACCTGAAAGCTGATTTGCTTCTATATTTTTCCAAACGCAAATATGCAGAAAAAAATAAATTTTCACTTAAACAAGCCAAATAGGACAAACCCAAAACAAAAGATGATTGAAAGCAAGGCTTGAACTCCATGGAGCATAAGCAGTTGGAACAAACTATATGGTCTACTACTTGCACCAATTTAAATGATGGTGGATGTACTGTAGTGTAAACTATAAAAGCTTATTGAGATCAAATTTAGACAATCCCAAAACCATGTCATTCAACTCGTTAGCATTGGCATGAACCTTTAACAGCTTTGCCGCTCACTCTAGGTCAATTATACAATTACACTGCCCTTTATTTGGACACTATTGCTTTCTTGAACACCATATGCACTCCCTTCCATATTATTTGGACAGTGAAGCCAAGACTTTCAATTTGGCTCTACACTACAGCATTATGGATTCGAGATCAAATGTTTTGAGGCGACAGTACAGAATGTCCCCTTTTAAAAGTTAAAAAAGATGTATGAAAATACCGTAAAATAAAGAAGGTGACATTGTGCTTGCTGCCTCATATGAAACATCTGATCTAAAATCCAAAATGCTTAGGTATAGAGCCAAATTTAAAGTTCAGGCTTCTCTCTCCAAATAATATGGAGGGAGTGTACATGGTGTTCAAACAAGCAATGCTTATCGATTGTCAGTGTGTGGCTGACAAGGTTGTGCTAAATACGGCTGCTACAATCTAGAACCAAAACATTTGGTCATATTACTCCAGCGCTAGTGGCTTCCCGATAAGTCTCTGGCTGATTTTGAGATTGTACTGCTAACCTACAAAGCATTACATGGACTTGCTCCTACCCATCTTGTCGATTTCATCCTGCCGTACATACCTACACGTACGCTACGGTCACAAGACATAGGCTTCCTTATTGTCCAGAGAATTTCTAAGCAAACAGCTGGAGGCAGGGCTTTCTCATATACAGCTACATTTTTATGGAATGGTCTGCTGATCCATGTGAGAGATGCAGACTCGGTTTCAACCTTTAAGTCTTTACTGAAGAGTCATCTCTTCAGTAGATCCTATGATTGCGTGTCGTCTGGCAAAGGGTTGCGAAGGTGAACGGAAAGGCACTGGAGTTAAGAACCACCCTTGCGGTCCCTGCCTGACCGGCTCGCCTCGCCTCTCTCCACTGGGATTCTCTGCCGCTGACCCTATTATGGAGGCTAAGTCACTGGTTTGATCCCATCCTTACTGTTCTCTGGATCGTGTGGTGGGGGAGAACTTCGTTGGCTATACTTGGCCTTGTCTCAGTGTAGTATGTTAGTGGTCTTTGATATCCCTTTAGCTGTGCTTTGGCAATGTAGGTGGGGTTATATCCTGCCTGGTTGGCCCTGTTTGGGGGTAAACTTTGGACGGGACCACATTGTTGTCCCCCACGTCTCAGTATTTATGCTGCAATAGTCTATGTGCCGGGGGGCTTGGGTCAACCTGTCCCATCTGGTGTAATTCCCTTGTCTTATGTGGTGTCTTGTGTTATCTTAGGACACCCTCCCTCTCTGAGGACCTGAGCCCTTGAACCATGCCTCAAGACTACCTGGCCTGACGACTCCTGGCTGTCCCCGCCCATCCCACTTGGTTGTGATGCTGATCCAGTTTCTGAAGTTCTGCCTGCGGCTATGGACCCCTGACCTGTTCAACAATTGTGCTACCTACTCCCGGACCTGCTGTTTCGCCCCTCTCACTTTATTCCTAGGTTCCTGCCTTTCTAGGGAGTTTTTCCTAGTCACTGTGCTTCTACATCTGCATTGCTAGCTCTCTGGGGTTTTAGGCTCGGTTTCTGTATAAGCACTTTGTGACAACAGTCCATTTCAAATCTGTCAATTTTGGAATTGGATTCCATGTCCAATTCAACTGACAGGAGTGGAAATGGAATTGAGTAAAACCATTGGGGTTGATGACATTATAGGAAACAAACTGAAATTGCATTCATGAAGTGGCTCCAAAACAAATCTCATTATTTTCTATGAGGATTTGTTGACTTATGAATTGGATTTTAGTATATTTTCGTGAAATTATTGGCATTTTCAGATACAGGCAGAGCTGAAGTGAACTGCTATGTGAGACTACTGGGTTTACCTGGTTCCGTAGGGGTTGTTGCTGAGAGGGCCTGTCTCTGTTAGCGTGGCTCTCTCTCGTGATGGCAGACGCACCCGAGTCCACGTTGACAGACCCCACTGGAGTAGGCTGAGAGAGCGAGAGAGCCCATTGGAGCAGAAACAAAAAAGTAAATATAACGTAGAGCGCGAGACAGCGAGAGAACCAGAGACAAAAAGGCTCAAGTGAAGAGCTGCCCAAGGAAAGTATGTTGCTTACATTCACTTGTTTTTTAAATGTCTATTGTACTTTTGATTTCACAGCTTTCCAGCTATGAACGGTACACAAATAAAGTTATTACTACACCAAGACATACGGGACTGAACAGTTAACAAGCTGCTGCTAATCAGCACATATTCTCTAGTCTCTTTCAATAGCCTCAGTATGACTATTGTACCTGAGACTACACTTATGCTATTTAGCACGTGCACGATAGCTACTCACAATCGCTCTGCCATCCCAGTCGTAGGTGTAGTCAAAAATGTATCCTTTGCGCTCAAGCAGCTCGGTGAACAGAGTCCTCAAATACTCGTAGTCGGGCTTCTCGAAGAAGTCCAACCGCCGCACGTAGCGCAGGTACGTGGCCATCTCTTCTACAAGGGGTTGACACAGTCAGTCAACATGGTTCAGGCAAAACAAGAGCTCCATCTAGTCACACAGTACAGGACAATAGACTGCATGGAGTTGCAGCACCTTAGGTAACGAAGTAGAATAATTTTTTGGTGGAACACAATTGAGCCATTCCAACAGATATACTTGAAAGACAAGGCCAATATCTTCTGAGAGAAGATAGAGGAGAAAATGTGGTCACTGAGCATTCAAAAAGGTCAAGGAAACAGTCGCAAACATTGTCTTGCAAGTGCATATTCTTCCGATCCCTCCCCGATGCGCCTTTCCTTCAAGAATCATCTTCTGCTCACTTAAGCCCATTTCTCAGGACAGCTCGCTCTTGTACGTTCTATTGCAATTATTTACTGCCATTTTACTACGTATGCTGTGCTCCGCGTGTTTTAGGAAATGTAACCATTTCACAAAGGCAGGCACTAGTGTCAAGGTCAGGAAGGAAGATTGGCAATACCTGGAAAGCTTTCACAGAGGACCTCGATGGGAGTGTTGCGCTTGGTGTCGCCAATCTTCTGGTATCGCTCCTTCAGGGTGTCAGCCTGTAGGTAGAAGGCATACTGAGTTCAACACACATTTTTGCCATCTTATCTCCTTCCCTTCACACTAATGTTGAACTTCCTCAGCAGTCTTTCAATCTCCCTCTTTTTTGCTCGTCTGGTTCGTTTAGGCTACCATTCCCTCTACCACTCTCTGAATCACTAGTAGTAGTGCATCACACTCTCCTAATATCCGAGTTGTGATTATTAGAGTATATCGTAGTAAAATGCCAGGCAACAGAAAACAAAAATGAGCGTTTCCGAATTGGACAAATTCAGATAATGGATAGAAAAACAGATCGCACTTTGTGCCTAATGAAAACAACCCAGCTGATATCATGTCTAGCTCCCCTACCTTGAGTCCTTGCCACGGCAGACTCCCTCGTAGGAAATACATGAACATGTGGCCCAAGGCTTCCAGGTCATCCCGTCGACTTTGCTCTGAAACAAAAAGGGAGGGGTATCCGCTTTAAGCTGCAACCGACGTCTATCCCACCTACCATTTCCCTGGGTATCCTTATGTAGGACTATCAATGCGTTGAGCTCCAAATGTGGAACAAAATAGAACCTTTCTGAACTTGAATTACCTATGGCTTACAGACATGAAAGGCTATGTACACATTCACTACCTGTCAAAAGTTGAGGGTTTCTCGTTATTTTTACTATTTTCTACACTGTAGAATTATAGTGAAGACATCAAAACTATGAAATAACACATATGGAATCATGTAGTAAGCAAAAAAGTGTTAAATCATAATATATTTTATATTTGAGATTCTTCAAAGTAGCCACCCTTTGCCTTAATGACAGCTTTGCACACTTGGCATTCTCTCAACCAGCTTCATGAGGTGGAATGCATTTCAATTAACAGGTATGCCTTGTTTAAAGTAAATTTGTGGAATTCCTTTGAGCCAATCAGTTGTGTTGTGAAGGTAGGTAAGGGGGTATACAGAAGATAGTCCTATTTGGTAAAAGACCAAGTCCATATTATGGCAAGAACAGTTCAAATAAGCAAAGAGAAATGACAGTCCATCATTACATTAAGACATGAAGGTCAGTCAAACTGGAAAATGTCAACAACTTTGAACGTTTCTACAAGTGCAGTCGCAAAAACCATCAAGCGCTATGATGAAACTGACCTCCTCAGGAATGGAAGACCCAGAGGTACCTCTGCTGCAGAGGATAAGTTCATTAGAATTACCAGCCTCAGAAATTGCAGCACAAATAAATGCTTCACAGAGTCCAAGTAACAGACATCTCAACATGAACTGTCCAGAGGAGACAGTGTGAATCAGGCCTTCATGGTCAAATTGCTGCAAAGAAACTACCACTAAATAATACCAATAAGAAGACTTTCTTGGGCCAAGAAGCACACACAATGGACATTAGACCGGTGGAAAGTTGTCCTTTGGTCTGGAGTCCAAATTGAACATTTTTGGATCCAGCCGCCATGTCTTTGTGAGATGCAATGTGGGTGAACAGATGATCTCTGCATGTGTATTTCCCACAGTAAAGCATGGAGGAGCTGGTGTTGTGGTGTCGGGGTGCTTTGCTGGAGATACGGTCTGCGATTTATTTAGAAGAATTCAAGGCACACTTCACCAGCATGGCTACCACAGCATAATGCAGTGATATCCCACCTGGTTTGGGCTTAGTGGGATTATCATTTGTTTTTCAACAGGACAATGACGCAACACACCTCCAGGCTGTGTAAGGGCTATTTGACCAAGAAGGAGAGTGATGGAGTGCTGCATCAGATGACTTGGCCTCCACAAATTGAGATGGTTTGGGTTGAGTCGGAACGCAGAGTGAAGGAAAAGCAGCCAACAAATGCTCAGCATATGTGGAAACTCCTTCAAGACTGTGGGAAAAGGAGTTTGCAAAGCTGTCATCAAGGCAATGGGTGGTTACTTGAAGAATCTCAAATATAAAATATGTTTTGGTTACTACATAATTCCATGTGTGTTATTTCATAGTTTTGATGTCTTCACTATTATTCTACAATGTAGAAAATAGTAAAAATAAAGAAAAACCCTTGAATGAGCAGGTGTTCTAAAACTTTTGACCGGTAGCGTATAAGTAAAACAAATCTAAAAAAGTAGTAGTTCACTGGGCCTTTACCAGTCCTGTATTAACAGACCAATATAGCCTTCTGTAGCGCAGCCCGCCCAAAAATTACAGCGCCGCAATATACAGTATCTCAGTTTATTGCATAAATCGTGCATGCATTGGATTACAATGCTGGGGTGGGAAAATAATCCAGTACAGTTTAATGAATTACAATGTAGGCTAATCAAAGTGTAGGCTATGACACAATGTCAATGGAGAAGGCTAAAACATGGTCAGTGGCAGATCGAAGTAGCAGCACCAAGTCTCTGGGTGAGATAAGTTGTCCATGGTGCTGTCATTCAAGGTCCTTTATTTACCCTGTTCGCAAGAGCACAGGAAGGTTGCATTTTGGCTTCTGCTCAGCTAGATAAAACCAGCGGGGCACACATGCGGTTTACAGACACCATCGGCCACAGAGCTACTACAGATCTGACTTGCAGTGGTGTAAATGACGTCATCATTTCCTCAATTAAGGTTTGTACCGACAGATAACAGCCTATCATTACAGGGCTCACCAACCATGCTCTTGGAGCACTACCGTCCTGTAGGGTTTCACTCCAACCCCAGTTGTAACTTAACACCATTCATCTTATAAACCAGCTACTTATTAGAATCAGGTGCGCTAAATTAGGGTTGGAATGAAAACCTACAGGATGGTAGCTCTCCAGGAACAGGGTTGGAGATCCCCATTATTAAATATGCATAAAATGCATCCTCCAATAGCATTGTCTGCTTATGTCCACACATATTGTCTCAAGAAAATTGTATATTTTTAATACCCTCAAACACCAAGTTCGACATACCTATAGGCCATCATCACTGTCAATCATGAATGATAATTATTCACATTTTACGGGTAAAACTGCATCAGTGCACACATGTAGCCTACGGTTCTTCATTATTGGCCAGAGAGAAGACGGGGAAGAAACCACAATTAACCTAGGCTGCTGTAGCTTACATATTTATTTGGTTTGTAATTGTATCGTTTTTCCTGGAATTTTTGTGGTGATTAAATATAATTTAGTTAGAATAGATCAGAATAAAATTGAGGTCCCTCAGGCTCCCCCAGCATTCCTCACCTGTTTACTGGTGAAGCGAAGGCAGCTGCACTATTTCATCAAAACACATTTTTTTATTGTGTCCCCCCCCCCCCCCCCTTACCCCTGCAGATTTTTTTTTTTTTTGCAGCACCCCCACCCCCAAACTACTTCCCATGGCCATGTGTAAACAGGACAGACAACAAAAAAAATTGCAGAGTTCAGCCAATCAAATATGAGAGTAGCCTATACTGTATCAATGTAAGTACCACACAGGGAAGTTGAGACAAGTTAAGTTGTCTGGTAGAGGGGAGAAGTACTGTAGCCCTACCTTTTCCCAAGTGGGTGTTGATAGACATGTAGCGGGCGGTCCCTGTGAGACTCTTGTGCTCCCTGTAAGGAATGTGTTTTTTGGTCTCGGGATCGATGTACTCTTTAGCCAGGCCAAAGTCGATGATGTGGATGATGTGCTCCTGCTTGTGCCCCTGCCGCCCGATGAGGAAGTTCTCGGGCTTCACGTCTCGGTAGATGAGGTTCTTGGAGTGGACGTACTCCATCCGGGAGAGCTGGGGAGCGTAGTGTGTGTGAAGGTCAAACGCATGCACTCGAAAAAAGGTGTACACACAACTCCATGCACACCGAAAAACTGAATGGACATCCACACTGGGACATACAATCAGAACAGACACATGGGCATAATTCACCAAAACAAGCTTCTTTGTCATTTGGATGTAAACTTTACTTACCAGCTGAATAGCCATCATTAAGACGGTCTTGAGAGAGAAGGTTCTGTCACAGAGGTCAAAGAGGTCTTCTAGACTGGGGCCCAGCAGCTCTAAAACCATGGCATTGTATTTCCCACACGGCCCAAAGTAGAAGACCTGAGGAAGACCCTCCGCTGAGATAGAGAGGGATGGATAGAGAGGGCGAGAAAGGGATGGATAGAGGGAGAGGAAAATAAAAAATATTAAAATATATATATATCCATTTAAACTGAAATTGAAAAGACTATCAGTAGAACAAATCATATGACAAACAATTTAGGAGTTTAGATTATGCAGCGTTCCATTAATTTCTTTTGAATATGCATGAGGGTGTGGCAGCGCAGCTCACATGCCCATTTAGTCTCCCAGTGAGACCACATACCTGGGTATTGTTTCATCATTAGCCTTTTTGGAACTAGTTTGTACTCCAGTCACATGCAGGACTTGAGACGAGCAGTAGTTATGCTGTACATAACACTTCACAAGTGGCATCTAAAGATGGCCCAAGCTGTTTGGTTGGGGTTTGTCATGAGTGTTGTTCTGAATTGTCTGTTGCAGCTGTTAGAAGCCATCTGCTGTACCCATCTCAGGAGAGAACAGAGAGGAATGGTGCCCAGAGGAACCTGGGCAAGCTAATAACGACAGCCATGAAACCCACAACTAGAACCGCCCCCATTTTCCAAAGCCAAGTAGCCATTAGCACAAAACTACAACAGCGATGGGATTGGAAAAAATATCCAGAATTATCTCTGCTGTGTAACAACGAGGAGAACTGCTGCTAAAAAAAACAACTATTAAGAACAGAGGCAAGGATACATTTTGGGAATTTTAGAGTGGCTCAATCCGTTGGGATTGCAACCTGCTCCGTACTCCGCTCCAATAACATCCCCGGTGTGATGTTACTTGTACGAGCTGAGCTCAGCGGAAAAGTGAGCTTTCTCCCCTCTCAAAGAGTGCTCTGGACGAGTACGGCGGATGAGTTTGTGCGTTTATCAACAGTATAGGAGTGAGAGAGTGGATTTCAGATATTTTCTGAGCATATTTTAGTCACAAATTGTTGTGTATAGGCATAATTTAAATTAAAATGTAACTTAAGAGTGCTTCAGAGAATATCATTGAAATTCGTAACGCCCTGAAAATGACTGATGCATTTTATTGGACGACAGAGGCTAACTATAGGAGGTTGAGAGCTCCAAAACGATCCAATAGCAAACTCCCATCTGTAGAGTAAAATACCGTTATTCTGGAGTAGTGCAGAAGAATCCTAGACATTATTGGCGGCTCTGGGAATGATAGTTGCCCGGTGCATCACTGGGGTGAGAGAGTGCAGGAGAAAGACCGTGATGCCCAAGTTACCTTTTACAATGATCTGAACAATGGGGATTTCATTCCCAGCATCATAAACAAGACGAGAGAGACAGCATGGTGGAGTCGAGGAAGAGTTAATAATATTCCCCTTAGGCAAAAGAAAGAAATGAGCCAAGGGAAAAAAATAGTTATGGAAAGTGTGTGTGTCTATGACAAGAGGGGCCCAGACAAGCAGCAGCAGAGTAGGTCAACAATTAGCCAACGTGTACAAGCTTGGTGGCTCACAAACAGAGTAATGTGACAGAGGTAAGTGAGCAAGCAGAATGTGGGAGTGGGCAGGTGTTTCCAAGCTTGACTGAGGGAGGGAGCGAGGGACGGAGGGCGCCAGAGAAATACGAACTCCTGAGAAAAGCCCAGTGGTCCTGAAGGCCCGCTCTGTGTGTAATGTGAGAAATGACAATGTCGACGACAGCAAATGGCCACATGTTCTCATGTCTTCTATATGCTGCCTAACTGTCGAGGTATTACAGGAGTTCCACTCTACAAGCTATTAACACAAATGTGATTTTACCTTACCCCTTCCACTCCCTAAACCAATTCGTATTTGCACCATCTTTTTACCAAAATGGCAACTGGTCTCAGATCCCATTAAATTTAAGCAGAGGCGGGATAAAAGCCTGTTAATGCCATGAGAGTGCATCTTTTGAAATGCTTTGGGGAGAAATGAATTCAGTCACACAGGAGCAAATGTCGGCTTATCCTGAGACACGCAACCAATCAAACCATTAATCCACCCCCACACTCAAAGAACAGTCAGGCCTGAGTCACCTAGCTAGTCACCAATAATGGCAGCTCTGTCTGTATGCATCTCATGTAATTTATACCTGAATAAAAACTCTATTTAGCTCTCCAGCAAAGGTAGGCACATAAAACATACTCCACACCCACACTGTTTCAAAAACGACAACACACCATGGATCAATGCATGTCGGAGATATGGAATCTCTCCTGGCTTGAGAGCATGTTCACGAGTTTGAGATGATTTCAACACCCTCATTTACGAGTTTCGTCCATTTATTTTTTTTTCATTGTCTTTTGTTTGGAGTGCTCCGTGTGAGCAATGAGTGTGTGACTGGTTTCTCTGTCCTGATAACGTGTGTGACTGGTGTGTGACTGGTTTCTCTGTCCTGATAACGTTGAAGGACCATGCCTGAGCACGCTTAGAAGGAGGCCTACCTGGCCTGCTGTGCGCCAACATAGGAAAGCGCACATTTGGGGATGTCTGAGTCTTAACTCACCACATCCACCACTAATAAGCTGAGCTTCTCAGTCATTTTTTTACTTAACCTCACATAGTAAGTCAACGAAGTCTGTTTATCATGATCTGATGACCCCATATACCCAGTGAAAACATTTTTAAAAAAGAGCTGTCTGTCCCAAGCTCACTGGCACAGGAAACTCTGAGGGGCCAGGAATAGGCTAGTTGATACAATGTTACACTTCACTAGTGATTGCTCAAGTCAAGACAGATAGACTGGTGGAAAGAGAGATTGTGATGAAAATGCAGGTTCTTTCATCAGGATATTTTCTACTATTTTTCTATGTATTATGTACGGTTTATTAATGTGTCCATTATGGCTGGTGCTCTAGCATTCGTAAAATTTTAGTCAAATTTTTACTTTATTGTTTTAATTCTGATCTTTATGATTAACCATGTGACAAAGATTGAGGAATAAAAACATTGAATTGAAACTCTTCAACAAAAATGCACAAAAAAAATATTCATAAATGACACGCAGGTAGGTAGAAATGGAAGGTTAAATTGAAAGCTTCCCCAAACTTGAAACTCATGAGCAACCTATGGTCTTTACTATAACACCCAATTATATAATTCGGAAGTTGTTGCACACACAGGAGGTCCTGTGAAGAAAAAAAAAACACCCACTGACAAATCATTCACTAGCCCTAATTTAGCTCTCCCTACCACTAGTGTCTCCATTTTTGACTTCTTCTCCCCCACTGACGGGGAAGGCTAAGGGGGGGGGGGTGGGGTATAAGGATTGAGGCTAGACAGCGAAGAAGAGGCTAAACGAGAGGGATAACTGGGTCCAAAATCGGTTTTCTCCAGCAGGTGACAAAAATAAAAATTGTAATGGCTTGACTGTCAAATTTGGTGAAAAAGATTTGGAGTGGACGTTTTTAATGGATTATTTGCTACGTGTGGCTTATTTGATCTAATAGAAGTTTCGTAATGATTAGGTTGAGTGTACTGATATAAGTAGGACACGTGACATCCGGGCAACTTTGAGAAAAAAACACTTTGTATATCGGAGTTGTGCCTGGTCATCTGCTAAACTCGGTGTCAAACCGGTTAAGTCCTCTCAGCCATGATCATACCCAGATGGCATGGTGGTTGGCACACCATGGACCCTTTCCACTTACTACTCATTCATCTCATAAAGAAAGGCCTTTGAGCTGAGCCAATGTACTGTGCAGGGCATCTGGTGTCACACACACACACACCATTGTGATGGTCTGTAGTGACGGGTACATTTTCAGAATTGTTTTGTAACATGGACCACATCAAAACATCAAACACAAGACAAATCATTAAAAGTGCCTTGGGTCGTGCATGTGATGCTGTACTACCTCACATGCTGACATTTATGCAACTCCGCCCATTCTTTCCACTCAGCCAATCAAATTCAAATTGCAGATGGAGGGACAGCAAGGGACACCATTCACCCTCTGAACGACACACATACACAATTCATGTCTCAATTGTCTCAAGGCTTAAAAGTCCTTCAAAACCTGGTCTTCCCCCTTTATCTGCACTGATTGAAGTGGATTGAACAGAACACATCAAATAAGGTATCACAGCTTTCACCTGGTCAGTCTATGTAATGTTTTCTACACTCAGTGTCGATTAGCTAGCTGCTTTGCTGGTTACACATTTTCAAATGAGCTAACTTAGCTTGCTGGCTAGCTGCATATGGCTGCTATTTGGATGTTTTTTCATCTAACTAGATGATGCAGCAAGAACAGCTACAACGGTTACAAACTTCTTAGCTACCTATTTTCTCTGAAGCAATGTTCTAATCGCAAGCTGCAATTTACCAGGCTGGTTAGATAGTAGGGTTGGGCGGTAATCCAGATTTTCACATCTTCATACCATCCTTCTCTCACTCCGGGATTTGCAGTATTACCGGCTTAGTACACAAGAGGGTGCCAAAAACGCAAAAAGAAAGCCCATTGGGCTCCATTACCAGAATGTTAACCAAATTAGCACAACAGCGATCTTCCATGGAATCTGCTAGCTAAATATGCTAACGAGTGCAAAGACAGGCAATCTTGCAGATAAAGGTATACATATATAACGTAGGAGCTATCGAATGTCATTTTTGGTGAGTTTGGACATTCACAAGCAAACGTGAACGAGAGACATTGTGCAAATGAACAGTGCTGGCTCTGGAGGAGCATGTGTACAAGCTGTCTCTGTGTGGAGTCTGGAGTCGATAGAGCAATGGGCCTGCCTGCTCTGCTCGGAGAAGACGGGGGAGGAGCAGAGAGCAGATGGGCCGAGAACGGAGAGGAGAAAAAAAACGCAAGGAAATCAAAAGATAGCAGTGGCATCTGTACAGATAACTCATCCAAAGGGTTTTGTAAAACTGCTTCTTATTGTAATTTCTGCTCGGGATCAAACTCATTTTGTGCTTCAATTGCATTTCTCCACTCAGATGAGAATTCACGGATGGGTATTTTATCATTAGACAGCGCTCTAATTTATGTGTAACTACGTTTCTCTGGTAAAAATGCTAGATTAACTTGAAGAAAAACATTAGGATATGTAGCTGGCTACATTCTATGATGAACAGAAATATGATGGCCATGCATTAAGTTTAGCAAAATAAATACCTTGATTTTTCATTGGAAGCTCATTTAGCCTACTGGGTTGGCTGTCAGTCAAATAGCACTGCACTTCTGTTGTCATCTGATGAAAAATAAGCTATTTTCTGCCGAATGTGTAGCATTAATGTATTCTCTGAAGGTAAACTAAAGTTGCTGATCACTCTATTGAAGTAAAAAAAAACACTTGACTTTCAATATAAAATGCGACCCCTGTCAATACCCAGCTGGACTCACCTGCTTTCTCCAGCTTTCTCCAGTTGTGCTATTTACAAACAAACACGTGGTTGGCTCAACTTTTCTGGGGAACTACTGTAAGCTTCATAATGTAAAATAATGTGACGGGTGAAAAGAAGAGCGTGATCTACTTGATCTAACATATTGCACAAGTCGACGGCAGGTATTTACTTAAGTACACAGACAAACTGAATTGGTCCACCCACACAGACAAACTGAATTGGTCCACCCACACAGACAAACTGAATTGGTCTACCCACACAGACAAACTGAATTGGTTCACCCACACAGACAGCGTTGTGAAGAAGGCGCAGCAGCGCCTCTTCAACCTAAGGAGGCTGAAGAAATTTGGCTTGTCACCAAAAGCACTCACAAACTTCTACAGATGCACAATCGAGAGCATCCTGTCGGGCTGTATCACCGCCTGGTACGGCAACTGCTCCGCCCACAACCGTAAGGCTCTCCAGAGGGTAGTGAGGTCTGCACAACGCA
This sequence comes from Oncorhynchus clarkii lewisi, assembly GCF_045791955.1. Classification (NCBI taxonomy): domain Eukaryota; kingdom Metazoa; phylum Chordata; class Actinopteri; order Salmoniformes; family Salmonidae; genus Oncorhynchus; species Oncorhynchus clarkii. Next base: position 38,192,916 of record NC_092147.1, on the reverse strand, counting down.
TCACCGGGGGCAAACTTCCTGCCCTACAGGACACCTACACCACCCGATGTCACAGGAAGGCCATAAAGTTCATCAAGGACAACAACCACCGAGACACTGCCTGTTCACCCCGCTATCATCCAGAAGGCGAGGTCAGTACAGGTGCATCAAAGCAGGGACCGAGAGACTGAAAAACAGCTTCCATCTCAAGGCCATCAGACTGTTAAACAGCCACCACTAACATTGAGTGGCTGCTGCCAACACACTGACTCAACTCCAGCCACTTTAATAATGGGAATTGATGGAAATTGATGTGAAATATATCACTAGCCACTTTAAACAATGCTACTTAATATAAATGTTTACATACCCTACATTACTCAACTCATATGCATATGTATATACTGTACTCTATCATCTACTGCATCTTTATGTAATACATGTATCACTAGCCACTTTAAACTATGCCACTTTATGTTTACATACCCTACATTACTCATCTCATTGTTATATACTGTACTCGATACCATCTACTGCATCTTGCCTATGCAGCTCTGTACCATCACTCATTCATATATCTTTATGTACATATTCTTTATCCCTTTACACTTGTGTGTATAAGGTAGTAGTTTTGGAAATGTTAGATTACTCGTTGTTTATTACTGCATTGTCGGAACTAGAAGCACAAGCATTTCGCTACACTTGCATTAACATCTGCTAACCATGTGTATGTGACAAATACATTTGATTTAAGTAGCTACAAATGTTAATATCAAAGAACTGGTTTCAATAGTATTCACGGTATTGAAAAACCAATCCGTGGCTATTTCTAAATACCATATATGGTATATACCCCAAGCCTATTTGATAGATAATTGCATTTAATTAACACAATGCAGGCTCCTCCCAGGCTGGTCAGTCTACTTAGAGACCTTACCAAGGCTGGTGGGCCTCAAAGCTAGCAGTTTCACCCGAAACCTCAGAGGCTGGTCTATGTGCAAGGCTCCTTGGAGGCTGATCAGGTGTAAAATCGGCATAAAAAAGGTTCCTTGCAGGCTGGTCAGTGTAAATAGCAGCCTCGGCGGCTAGTCTATATTAAGCTTCCTCCAGTGCAAATAGGGGCCTCGTGGGTGGACTACAATAAAGCGTTCTAGCAAGCTCGTCAGTGTTAATAGGAGCTTTTCTGGCCCATAAATAACGATGGCTCGTCTTTTTTAAAAGCAATAATTGTTCTATAAATGAACAAAAAAGTCAAACGCAACATGCAACAATTTCAAAGATTTTACTGAGTTACAGTTCATAAGGAAATCAGTCGATTTGAATTTAAATAAATTCATTAGGCTCTAATGGATTTCAGATCACTGGGCAGGTGCGCAGCCATGGGTGAGCCTGGAAGGGAATAGGCCCACTCACTGGGGAGCCATGCCCAGCCAATCAAAATCTGTCCACCCCCCCAGGACGATTCCGCGTCAGATGTGGAGGTCCTGGGCTGGCATGGTTACACGTGGTCAGCGGTTGTGAGGCCGATTGGATGTACTGCCAAATTCTCTAAAGCAAAATTGGAGGTGGCTTATGGTAAAGAAATGTACATTAAAGTTTCTGGCAACAGCTCCGTTAGACATTCCTGCAGTCAGCATGCCAGTTACATGCTCCCTCACTTGAGACATCTGTGGCATTGTGTTGTGTGACAAAACTGCACATTTGAGTGTGGCCTTCATTGTTCCCAACACAAAGTGCACCTGCGTAACGACCATGCGGTTTCATCAACTTCTTGATATGCCACACCTGTCAGGTGGATAGATTATCTTGGCAAAGGAGAAATGCTCACAAACAAGGATGTAAACAAACTTATGCACAACATTTGAGAGAAATAAGCTTTTTGTGTGTAACATTTCTAGGATGTTTTATTTCAGCTCATGAAACATGGGACCAACACTTTACATGTTGCGTTTATATTTTTGTTCAGTGTAGAACCAGGTATAAACAGACATTGTGATCTGATAGTGATCAGACCTTGTAAGTGTAAACAGAGAAGAGGCCACTGTGTTCTTGTGGACCTTCAATGCTGCAGGAATTTTTTTGGTTCCCTTCTCCAGATCTGTGCTTTGACAAAATCCTGTCACGGTGCTCCACAGATAATTCCTTCAACCTCACGGCATGGTTTTTGCTCTGAATACGTACAACTTTCAGAAGCTGTTTATACCGGCCGTTAACATGCATCCTTCGTCCTGATCTTGACCTGATTGGCAAAATTGTTTTTTCTTTGTCATTATGGGGTATTGTGTCAATTGAAGAGGGAAAAAACCCATTTAATCTGTGTTAGAATTAGGGGTCTGAATACTTCTTGAATGCTAGTCAGCTCTGAGTCAAGTACCATTGGTATACGCGCATCAGGGTTAGGGTCAATTCCACAAACTCAATTCTAATTGAATTCTCTCTCCCTGTAAATTCAACATATTCAATTCCTCTGAATTCCAATGTTAGGTCAATTCCAAGAATTCAATATTATCCCCAACAAAACCACTAATTCCAATTTGAATTAAATCTCAGGCGGCTCATGTCACTGTTTAGACAAACTCATCAGGCCTGAGCTAGACTAAGAAAAGTAGACGAATGTAGGGGTGTTCCAGAAAGAGTGGACATCGAAATATTTCTTTATTGAGGTATCAGGGAAAGCTGTGTGCTTAGTGTGAAAAGAGAGCATCGCTGTCTTGAGACTACAACTTGTCCCGACAAGGCATGCAGAGAAATATAGGAATGTATTCTGAGCAGAGTAGAGCAAGGACTTTTCACAAAACTGCATTCAGCAATCGACGGAATTGCGAGAGCTAGCTAGGTACTGTCCCACAAAATTGCTAAAGATAATCAAGCCAGTCGCTGAAGGTGAATTCATTACAGAATGTTTAAATCAACTCTGCAGCAATACTTTCCCCCGACAAGAAAGAGCTGTTTGAAAATGTTTCCCTGTCAAGACAAACAGTGACACGGCGTGTTGAGGACGTCACAGAGAATATGGAACAGGTGAAAGACAAGGTAAAGGATTTCACCTATTTCTCCCTGGCCCTGAATGAGAGCAGTGATGCACGTGACACAGCGCAGTTGTTGATATTCTTATGAGGCATAACCCCAGACTTTTAAATTACAGAGGAGCTTGCTTCAGTGTAGTCAATGAAGAACACAACCACAGGGAAATATTTATTGGAGGTGGTCAATAAGTGTGTGGCAAAGCTGGGACTGAGTTTTATAAAGTTATCCAGTGTGACCACTGATGGGTGCCCAAACATGACTGGAAAAAACATTAGCCTTTTCAAAAGGATACAAGATCGGAGCTGAAACCAGATCAGAAAATGTTTTTCCTGCATTGCATTATTCATCAGGAGGTGCTCTGTAAATGTGCCTTGAAAATGAGCAATGTTGTGGACAGTCACTAAAGTTGTAAACTTCATAAGAGCAAATTCTTAAAAACCACAGGCAGTTTGTCTCACTGTTGGAAGAGAGTCGGGCCATGCAGATCTCCCCTACTACACAAACGTGAAATGGCTTTGAGGAAGGTACTTAAAAAGGTGTGGGACCTGAGGTTGGAGATTGCTAATGAAAGGAAAATGTGGGTTTCCCTCAACTGCAAGATAAAATAAAGTTGGTTGATTTTGCCTTCACCGTGGACATCATGGCCCTCATGAATGAAGTGAATTCCAAACCACAAGAGAAGGGCCTTTTTGCACATCAGATGTACAGCCTTCTCAAAGCCTTCAAGGGAAAATTACTTCTGACCCGCCAAGTAGAAGGCAACAATCACCCACCTTCTGACACCACTAGTCTGTTCCCTATTAGATGACCAGCGGGAGAAGTATACATCGCTGCTGCGTGCTTTGAACGGTCAGTTCTCGTCGTTTGACGATTTTAAAGCGTTGGAAAATGACGTGCTGTTGGTTTCCTCTCCTTTCACCTATAATGTGGATAACATTCCCACTAACATGCAACTTGAGCTTATCAATCTTCAGTCAGATGCAGTGATTGGAGAACTATTCCAAACAATGTCACTGACGAGGTTCTATGCATCTCCTGAACAAAACTTTCAGAAGATTAGGAGTCATGCTCAGAATATGTATGTACTGTTTGGGTCAACCTACGTATGTGATCAGACATTTTTCAGTGATGAAATATAATAAGCCAAGGCACAGAACATCTCTTACTGACTCTCACCCTTCAGCAATCCTGCGCATAGCGACGTCAAAAACTACACCTGACTTCACTGCTCTAGTCAATACCCATCAGAGAATTCACTCCTCACACTGATTGAGTAGTTTAAATGTAATGTAGAGCTCTCTTGTGTTTTTGTGCATACCAACATCTCAAGACATCAGTCAGGAAGTTAAAGCTTGGTCGCAAATGGGTCTTCCAAATGGACAATGACCCCAAGCATACTTCCAAAGTTGTAGCAAAACGGCTTATTAAGGACAACAAAGTCAAGGTATTGGAGTGGCCATCACAAAGCCCTGACCTCAATGCTATAGACAATTTGTTGGCAGAACTGAAAAGGGGTGTGTGAGCAAGGAGGCCTACAAACCTGACTCAGTTACACCGGCTCTGTCAGGAGGAATGGGCCAAAATTCACCCAATTTACTGTGGGAAGCTTGTGGAAGGCTACCCGACACGCTTGACCCTAGTTAAACCATTTAAAAGGCAATGCTACCAAATACTAATTGAGTGTATGTAATCTGCTGACCTGGGAATGTGATGAAAGAAATAAAAGCTGAAATTATTCTGACATTTCACATTCTTAAAATAAAGTGGTGATCCTAACTGACCTAAAACAGGGAATTCTTACAAGGATTAAATGTCAGGAATTGCGAAAAACTGAGTGAAAATGTCTTTGGCTAAGGTGTATGTAAGCTTCCGACTTCAACTGTATACCTACTGTAAATCCGTCCAGATATGCTACTTATTTTACGTTTTAACATACACAGAAATAAACCACATCCATGTTCTCCTTTTGGTAGGTATTTTTATTATTAAAACGCAACGAACTACACTGAGGGAAAGTACACTGTGCGTTCAGCACCACGGACAAAACTTTTGTTAATGGTTCAATATATGCACAATTTTCCTACCTCATGATGCCATCTAGTTTGTGAAGTGCACCAGTCCATCCTGCAGCAAAGCACCCCCACAACATGATGCTGCCACCCCCGTGCTTCAGTTCAGATGGTGTTCTTTGCCTTGCAAACCTCCCCCTTTTTCTTCCAAACATAACAATGGTGATCATGGCCAAACAGTTCTATTTTTGTTTCATCAGACCAGAGGACATTTCTCCAAAAAGTACGATCTTTGTCCCCATGTGCAGTTGAATACCATAGTCTGTTTTTTTTATGGCAGTTTTGTAGCAGTGACTTCTTCCTTGCTGATCGGCCTTTGTTATGGGGATATAGGACTCATTTTACTGTGGATATAGATACTTTTGTACCCGTTTCCACCAGCATATTCACAAGGTCCTTTGCTATTGTTCTGGGATTGATTTGCACTTTTCGCAACAAAGTACATTCATCTCTAGGAGACAGAACGCGTCTCCTTCCTGAGCAGTATGACGGCTGCGTGGTCCCATGGTGTTTATACTTGCGTACTATTGTTTGTACAGATGAACGTGGTACCTTCAGGCGTTTGGAAATTGCTCCCAAGGATGAACCAGACTTGTGGAGGTCTACAATTTTTTTTCTGAGGTCTTGGCTGATTTCTTTTGATTTTCCCATGATGTCAAGCAAAGAGGCACTGAATTTGAAGGTAGGTCTTGAAATACATCCACAGGTACACCTCCAATTGACTAAAATGATGTCACCTAGCAGTTCAGAAGCTTCTAAAAGCCATAACATAATTTTCTGGAATTTTCCAAGCTGTTTAAAAGGCACAGTCAACTTAGTGTATGTTAACTTCTGACCCACTAGAATTTTGATACAGTGAATTATACGTTAAATAATCTGTCTATAAACAGTTGTTGGAAAAATTACTTGAGTCATGCACAACGTAGATCTCCTAACAGACTTGCCAAAACTGGTGTGTTAACAAAAAAATGTGTGGAGTGGTTGAAAAACGAGTTTTAATGACTCCAACCTAACTGTATGTAAACTTCCGACATCAACTGTATCTGTCAATACAGTCATACACATGATGTATAATCCTGTAATATGATTCTGGCAATGGCAAAAATATATTCTAATGTTGCCCTCCTTGGAAAATAATTGCCCAGACCTGGTCTAGCTATACAAATACATATAGGAATACAGTTTGGAATGACTAAAAACATACCCTACAGTCAATTTGATACTATGTGGATTAATTCCTTTAACTGGGAAATGTAAAAATATTTTATTCCAATTAAAACATTTCATCTTTGGAATTTTATTTTAACAATTCCAATCCAAAAAGTCTGAACTCCAAATTGATTATTTGAATTCAAATTTAATTCAACGTAAATTCTCCACTTCATGAGTGAATTCAAGAATAGAAATTTCTAATTCAATTGGAAATGGCACAAACTATAAATATAATAAAAAACATTGAGCAAATACAATTGTAGTCTAGCGGTTGATAAATGTATATCCATTTTAATTCACAAATACATTTTGAAAATGGACTACAATTTCAGTACACTGTACATAAACAAAAATGACTACTTTTGTTAGGAACCCCCCTGAACATATGAAGCACATTTTTTTGTCTATAATTAAGATGATAGATATAGATATATATATATATATATATTTTCACCTCACACAGAGAAATAAGTAGTACTGCTCGGTTTTACACAGTCAAATGTAACAAATAAGTCCATTTTAAATAAACTGTACAAATTATACATTTGTGACATCTATATTTATTTTTTTTATTTTACCTTTATTTAGCCAGGCAAGTCAGTTAAGAACAAATTCTTATTTTCAATGACGGCCTGGGAACAGTGGGTTAACTGCCTGTTCAGGGGCAGAACGACAGATTTGTACCTTGTCAGCTCGGGAGTTTGAACTCGCTCTAACCACTAGGCTACCCTGCCGCCCCATATATAATAATTGTTTTAATAAATAAATTCAATACAGTAATATGAGATCTGTACGCAAAACATTAACATTTGACATTTATCAGGTGTGCTTATCCAGAGGGACATACAGTAAGTGCATTCACCTTAAGATAGCTAGATGAGTGAACCACATATCACCGTCAAATATACAGCATACGGATATTATCCGCTCGTGTCTTTTTACTTTCGGTTTTGTACACAAGCTTCAAAATTACTAAAAAATATATATATATTTTTGGTTATTGCAAAGCCATTTCACAGCTGTTTAGATCATACAATGATTCTCGTTTGGACACAAACTGAAATTAGGTGAACATGATCGAATTTTATCAACCAGGTAATGGCATGGGGATTTCTACATATTGCGCCTAGGAAATTTCTATTCTCCGCCTGCTTAGCTAACTTTTGTTTCAACCCTGACTTTGTATTAAAAATGTGACTGATACAACTCTGATGTACCCATTGATGGATTTATTAGTTCATTGATTAATGACACTTGCTTAGCCAACACTGCCCAAGAGGAAATGGCCAGAACCCACCTATGCAAGACCTTATATTTGAGATGTACATCTCCCTTCCCACAACACTGACATTCTCTCCGTCTAAACACTGGTCCTGTCAATGACCCACATGCAAAGGTAACACAGGAAGCTGTGTCACAACAGCTGTGCAAGTGTGAACAGACTGCACTTCCTGTGATTGTCTTCAGTGAATCGGGGGTTTCATGCGGAAAGCAGTTATCCCATATAGAACTGGACTACTGTTCAGAAAAGTAGTAAAGGTGATTACCATCACAATCAAACTTATCAAAAGATAATATAAAAAAGACAACTACAGCCAAATGTCATATTTTTTTTTTTTAACAATTGGGTGTGCTTGGTAAAATAGCGTAACTGTTAAAGGGAAGTGACAGCACACTCTCTGCAGCGTATTCAGGGAGACAACATGGCAACGTGTCGCCTCCCGCAGAGGTTCTGCAGGTGTCTCATCAACACCACAGGACTAGTGCTACTTTCTGTACATGAGCCAGGAGACTGACAAGTGTGTAGGAAGTTCACTGACTGAAGTGTGACTGGTTGTGTATGTGAGGGAGAGGTAATGTATGTGTAAGAGAAAGATATCTCAAGCTCTTTCCCAGGCAACCGTTCCAATCATTAAACCACAACACGGAGAACCACTAAAAGACTGTACACCTGCACAACATTACCATGTCCTTGCAAGCCTAAATATTCTGGAGCAAAAAAAATGCCTGAGATTCAGGTATTCTGCGTGAGCAACCGACAAGAAGAAACACACACACCCACATGCAGTAATTTATTAATATTGAGGGCCTTCACCCTATCAGACACAGTGAAATTGATATAACAGGAGAGCTTGATAATTCTTCTTTTGCGTGACAGTTAAGAATGGGCACAGTCTTTCTTCATACAAAACATCACCAATCAGAGGTGACCTCAAGTCAGTTGGAGTGATTAGTGAGCAAGGAAGAGAGAGGATGGAGATAAATATGTGGTATACAGAGTAAAGGTCTTACCTGTGCTGCCTAATGTTTTGTAAAACCGGTACTCCAAATGCAGCTGTGGTGCCCTTGACTTTATTGGTTCCTGGAGAGGGAATACAGAAGGAAACACTTCAGTTGAAGGGGGTCTTTTCATACACTACACATCAAGAATAAGAAGTACACCTAAATAGGTACATTATTCAAATGAATTATCCTTCAACAAACTATTTTCAAATTCAGGTTTACAGATACATATATATATTTTTTAAATAAAATAATATGTAAATAGGCTGTTCACTCAAAGTATGGTTTTAAGAGCTGCTCATAGGGTCACTCCACAAATAATACAGAAATAAGAACACATATACTTACCAATTTTATTGCAACATACTCATTGGTGTAGAGGTTTTTACCTAGGGGGGGAAAAAAGGTTATTATTGCAAAACAGATGTGAGGTCGCACCATAGAAATAGAATGAATAGAACGGGCTTGGATGCTCTAACCCTGTTAATTTGACTGGCAAACTCATGGGTACAGTCACATTGACTTCCTGGTATTGAAATGCAATCATTTCTATCAACTGATATGAGGTGAATATCGACTCGGCGTAAGGAGCATCACCCCTCTACCACGCCCACAAATCGGGGAAAATAAACACTTTCCCCATTGCAAAAGAGACAACTTTGTCGGCGTTTTTTTGTTATACAGAAAATCGCAAAATATGCCAAAAATCTGCTGATTGAAAAAATGACAAAGTTTTTGGTGTGAGTCAATGGGGTAACCTAGGTAACCACAGATTGTTTTCCCCACAGGCGGGCAAGGCCGAGACCTTCTAATACTATGCTGGATTGCCATGGTAATGTAGACACTAATCGATGTGGCTCATGCAATTGAGTGTACTTCTTGTAATGTCAGTTGAGTTGACTCAACAAATCACAGCACGGATTGAAGGGTACACTTCCTGCTTTTACGTCCTGGCATGGGTACACTCAAAATGTCTACCAGTACACCCATTATGCCATCATTGACTTGAATGGGGACACCCGTTATATTCATTATACTTCTATGGTGGCACATCCAGCGCAGCCACCAAGGAACCATCTTAACTCCCACAGCTCTAAGACACATGCTTCACAAATAACAGTGATGACTGAACAAACAGTGACTGGAAGGTCAGAGGCGTGTAAATTTGATAAATGAGGAGGTTCCCATTGGACAGTTGAGGTGAGGAGGACAACCAGGAGCATCTAATGCACCATTAGGCATCTGAATAAGCACATTGTGCAATACCATGAACCCTATCATGCGTAGCCTATTTTGTCTTGCACAAAACTACCAACTTCAGATGATTTAATAAAACCAGTAACTTTGGGCCTCCATTTTACTCCAATTACCTGTCTCTTTGTGGGTAATTGGAGAGACTGTAGGCCTTGCTCACTAAGTCATATCGCATTACAAAAGGTGTCATCTTGGAGAGAGAAGTGAAATGCGTTTGCAGAGCAAGCTGAGAATGAAAGAGCTAATGCCAACAGTGCGACACCAGCTGGGAAAGTGAGAACACGGCTTGTGTTTTGATGTAATGATCCTGCGCATAACAGTGCAATGATACTTTATATAAATGTGGGGGAATTACGTAGGGCAGTGGGAGAATATGTTTCATTGTAGAATTCAAATACTTAGCGTAGCACATCACTTCAGTTTGTGTGTTTTGAAATAGACCAAATGTGTTTTGAGATGCCAGGCTTAAAGGAAAGATTCACCCATGTTGAATGTTATATCATACTTTGCCATCTCTGAACAATGTTCTATAGATTCCTGGAGTCATTTCATGTTTATCTGAGCTCTTGCTGTTCACGAAGGCAGAAATACACCCTTTGCAACGTATGATCCAAAAAGGTGTCATACCAGCTACATTTCTGCCTGCTTGTAAGTGCTATATATTGAAAGCTTGACTGCTGACCAGCCAACATTTTTGGGACTGTATTTATAGCGGACTAATGAAGAAAAAATAAAATAAAAAGATACTCTGAGATGATTATTCCTTTAAATTTCAAAGGGTACAAGGTTTAGTGTCCACGTGGAGGCTTCTTCCCTGGTTAACACCAGCTCCAAAAGACACCTTGTGCTATTTTACAATCCTCCACATTCAATGTTGAAATGCCAACGATTTGATGAGAGGTCTCCTGATTAACAAAGTCAAATTTGATTAATTCTAGTCAGAAGAGAAGAATACAGGCCTGAATAACAACTCCCTCCCAAGACAGTTAGTATTCACATCTGCTTTTTAAGATGTCTTGCCCCTGTAGGCTTATCTCTTCTCTACTTCAATCTAGCAACAGCAGTCCAGCATTTTAAATGTCAGGGCAATTTAGGCCATTCTTAAATTCCTCATAAGTGAGCAGAGCCTATGGAACCCAGCCACACTCAGGCTGAGTGACAACGCCACAGGCAAACTATAGGCCTCAGAGAACCTCTGACTGCTCAGCAGCACAGTTCATGCGTGGAGCATACCAGAGAACAGGCCACTCTCTCGCCCACCCCCTCCTGGACTAATATCCACGTGGGAGGCAGCAGAGTAGAAGGGAGGAGAATCTCAGTCTCTCAACCAATTTCAGAACAAACAGTAAAGCCTTTCTGGCTATAGCTCTTCATTTCATGGCTTCATGCTCCTCACTGTTCTGCTTGGAGAATATGTTCATTAGACAATCCAGATATCTTAGTCAGTCACAGGCTACAGGTGATGTGAAATAGGCCCAATGAAGCTTAACGTATAAGCAAAAACCGGTTAAATTAAATAAAAAAATATAAAAGATAGGTCTGCTATACTGTACCCAAATGAACAACTCTTCTCTCTCTTCTCTAAAAGAACAGACTCCTCCTATTTACCATGCAGGTACTGTATGTCCCTTTGCTTACTGGATTAAAAAGGAAAGCTTATTATGAATTCTATTAGATTCTTTCAGCATACATGAAACAAGGCAAAATGAACGGCGTATTCGTGGAGAAAGAAGCAGAGGTGTCGTCTTATGAGCAGGCACACACATGCATAAACTCAGGTAGGGTCACAGTTTGGGGAATATTCAGAAGTGGAACATTTCCATGGGAATTAACTGGAATATGGGAATATATGCAAAGTAATATTAATACCATTTAAAAATGTAGATATTTGTTTGCATTGGATATATTTACCATATCATAAGGAGACAGAAACATAAACATTTTACCTTATCATAAATAGACATCATTGCAAATGCTTAAATCCTTCCAAAAGAAACAACAAAAACTATTTAGTTATGAATTGAACTTTAATTAAATTGGTTCACATGGGATGACTTCCCTGAACAACAAAAGGCAATATTGAAGGATCCCTAATGATCCATTGCATCTCCTAAAAACATTTTCAACATATATAGTCTAGAAACTAAAGCTTTGGTTGTCTTCCTCTCAGGCTTCCATGTCTTCTCCCTGGACCTCCTCAATGTCCACCTCTTGAACATCACACTCGGAGGCCTCATCTTCGCCGTCACTTTCCAACCTTGTTGAGGATGGCTCATTGTCAGGCTCAAAAAGACTCAAATTTGACCGGATGGCCACCAATTTTTAAACCCTTGTATTGGTCAGCCTGTTGCGTGCTTTGGTGTGTGTGTTCCAAAACAAGGACCAGTTGCGCTCTGAGGCGACTGATGTTGGTGGGATTTGGAGGACGATGGAGGCAACAGGGGAAAGAGCCTCAAATCCACAAAGTCCCATCCAGCAGGTGGCTGATGAGATACTTTGGCTCGACTGTCATATTGCATCTCCACCCCAAAGCCCTTGCTTGGAAGAGTTCTTCGCCAGACTGCCAAGAACCTTGCCAACGTACAGGCCACGGTGGCGAGACACGGTAGTGATGACACCATGAGCCTTGTTGATCTCTGCACCAGACAGGAGGCTCTTGCCAGCATACTTGGGGTCCAACATGTACGCTGTGGCGTTTATCTTCACACTTTTTTTTATGTATTTCAGTACTGCAGTTTCCTCTGCTTAGAGCAACAGTGAAGTGGGCAGGGCAGAACAGACTTCTTCTCTTACATCTGCAAGCAGAGTCTGAACATCAGACAGGATGTCATTGTCTCCCTCAATCCGTGCAATGGCTACTGCTATAGGTTTCAGGAGTTTCAGGCTGCTTACCACTCTCACAAAATACATCATCCAGGATGATCCTCTTGATGGGGTTGTCCATGTCGGCAGACTGTGATATGGCCATATCTTGGAGAGACTGCTTCCTCTCCAGGAGACTGTCAAACATGATGACAACACCACCCCAACGGGTGTTGCTGGGCAGCTTCAAAGTGGTGGTCTTATTCTTCTCACTTTGCTTGGTCAGGTAGATTGCTGCTACAACTTGATGACCCTTCACATACCTAACCATTTCCTTGGCTCTCTTGTAGAGTGTATCCATTTGTTTTCAGTGCCGTGATGTCCCTGAGGAGCAGATTCAATGCATGAGCAGCACAGCCAATGGGTGTGATGTGAGGGTAGGACTCCTCCACTTTAGACCAAGCAGCCTCCATGTTCGCAGCAGTGTCTGTCACCAGCGCAAATACCTTCTGTGGTCCAAGGTCATTGATGACTGCCTTCAACTCATCTGCAATGTAGAGACCGGTGTGGCTGTTGTCCCTTGCGTCTGTGCTCTTGTAGAATACTGGTTGAGATGTAGTTCATTATTCCTTGCCCACAAACATTCGACCACCCATCAGAGATAGCAATACAGTCTGCTTTCTCTATGATTTGCTTGACCTTCACTTGCACTCTGTTGAACTCTGCATCCAGCAAATGAGTAGATAAAGCATGTCTTGTTAGAGGGGTGTATGCTGGGCAAAGAACATTCAGAAATCTCTTCCAATACATATTGCCTGTGACCATCAGAGGTGAAACAGTTGCATACACAGCTTGAGCAAGACATTTATCAGCATCTCCGACTATGTTCCTCCATTGAATCAAAAAAACCTTCAGATTCCAGGAGGTGTCTGATACATCATTTTCACCTCGAATAGAAGTAGAGGGACTTTTGTCAGAGGTTCGTTGTTGTGAGCGCTGAGGGAACTTTATGCACTTGGCCAGATGATTCTGTATCTTTTCTGCTTTCTTCACATATGATTTGGCACAATATTTGCAAATGTACACAGCTTTCCCTTCTACATTAGATGCAGTGAAATGTCTCCACACATCAGATAGTGCCAGTGACATTTTCCTGTAAAGATTAGAAAAATAGTTAAATATATATACACAATTCCATGGACAGATAAATAGTTAAGCAGTTAGATTAAACAACTCCTTTGTAAGATAAATGTATTAAAATGAAACATGTATGGAAACAGGTGAATTAACACTCAGTTAGCAGGCTCAAGCAAGCTAATTTACCCACATGGTAGCAAAAACTAACTAGCAGAAATTGTTAACGAGTTAGAAATGATTTAAACACTTTGCTGTAGGCTACTATTTAATCTGGGTTTTTTTTAAATCACAAATGTCATGTAAAATATATTCACCCCAGCCAGTATTGTAATCAAAACTTACCAGAAAGCATGTAGTCCTTGGCTCAGACAGTGTAGTAGTGTGGGCTCAATAGCATCTCATTAGTGTTCAAGATCTTGAGAATCAGCTGTACATGTGATGGATGAGTGCACTGCACATGTGATGAAGAATGCACAGTGCATGCAGAGGGTTGCAATTCCATTGAATTTGGAATAGTTTAACCAAAATATGAAACAAAACCTAGAATTGCTTTATGTGTATCCCATAAAAAAGTTTCACTGTTGTAAGCAAACTTTTTTGATGAATTTAAACAAAATTCTCAAGATTCCCATGCTTAACTTCAGACGGAGAATTTCAGGAAATTTACCGGGAAGTTTCCGACCTTAAAGGCTTAAAAATGTACCTGAGTTTAAGGTCACCTCAGGCTGCGAGGTGTCAGATGTGATAATGAGTTGTAGTGGAGGTGCAGGGGGATAGACATTCAGCTCTCAGAGTGAAGTAATTATCCATAACGAAAGTGAAATGCATCTTATTTGCCGCCAATGTAATCTGTGTCTCAATTCCAATGTCCACAGTCTTTGCAGAGTAGCTGGGGCCTGACCTCATCATGAATCAGTGATTGCATCCAACTTTAATCGTCGTGTTGAGATATTATGATAGCGAGGGTGAGAAGAGGGCACTGACTGTCATTAGGAATTCATCAATGAATATTTTATGTTACAGGGGCCCAAAATTGTAAAACCAATCTTCATACATACACCAAAAAAAGTTCAAAATGTATTCTTGAAAGGGTGGCGAGTTCTTACCTAGCTTCAGCTCTCCAAAATTACCACAGCCAATCTTCTTGCCCACACGGAAGTTGGGCCCAACCATGAGCACTCCGGAGGAGCCTGATCCAGAGGGGCGCGAGTGCCCGCTGCGCCCCTGACCCGCCTTGCTGCTGCGCGCCGGTCGCTCACCCTCTTTTTCCCGTGGGTGCTCCATGGCTCAAAATGCCCCCCAGAGGACACGAGGCACAGGGAGATGGTGCGCTCCCTGTCAGGGGCTGCTCCTCAGCTGGGCAAAGGGGCCGGGGCACCGGGCTCTGCCTCTGCCCAGCCCCGTCACTGCGACCTCGACATTGGGGTGGGGGAGCGAGAGCTTTCACAGGTATCCTGGAAACAAGGGAAAAGGAAATGTCAGAAATTGACCAATTTAAGTGTCCTGCTGAGATAAACTATGGAGTGACTAGGTACTGAGAAACCATGACAACCCCACCACACAAGGACCTGCAGGATAAAATAACTCTACAAAAAAAGTGTAGTCCTAAATTGATACTGTCAGGATACTGAAAATGGCAAAAATTGTGATGAGGGAGCTTAGGGCTGGGCGATATCAAATTAATTCAAATTTATGTTTTTGCATGATATTCCAAGAATCAAGGTTTTGTTATTTTTTGTTTATATGTCCGCTTGTTCTCATGTTGTATTTTTGGTCTAGTCTCCATCGCTCCTCTGTGCACCTTCCACATTTACACCAGAGATCTGTATATAATGACGAGATGTAAAGTACCATTGAAAAGTTTTACTTTTTTAAAATTATTTTTTACATTGCAGAATAATAGTGAAGACATCAAAACTATGAAATAACACACATGGAATCATGTAGAAACCAAAACAAGTGCTAAATCTAAATCTAAATATATTTGAGATTCTTCAAAGTAGCCACCCTTTGCCTTGATGACAGCTTTGCACACTCTTGGCATTCTCTCAAATCAGCTTCACCTGGAATGCTTTTCCAATAGTCTTGAAGGAGATTCCACATGTGCTGAGCACTTGTTGCCTTCTTTTCCTTCACTCCGCGGTCCAAGTCATCCCAAACCATCTCAATTGGGTTGAGGTTGGGTGATTGTGGCGGCCAGGTCATCTAATACAGCACTCCAATCTCCTTCTTGATCAAATAGCCCTTATATAGCCTGGAGGTGTGCTGGGTCATTGTCCTGTTGATAAACAAATGATATTGGGACTAAGTGCAAACCAGATGGGATCGCTTATCGCTGCAGAATGCTGTGGTAGCCATGTTGGTTAAATGTGCCTTGAATTCTAAATAAATCCCTGACCGTGTCACCAGCAAAACTCCCCCACACCGTCACACCACCTCCATGCTTCACGGTGGGAACCACACATGCGGAGATCATCCGTTCACCTACTCTGCGACAGACCAAAATGACAGATTTCCACCAATCTAATGTTCATTGCTTGTGTTTCTTGGCCCAAGCAAGTCTCTTCTTATTGGTGTCCTTTAGTAGTGGTTTCTTTGCAGAAATTCAACCATGAAGGCCTGATTCATGCAGTCTCCTCAGAACAGTTGATGCTGTGTCCATTACATTACTTTGAACTTATCCTCTGCAGAAGAGGTAACTCTGGGTCTTCTATTCCTGTGGCGGTTCTCATGAGCCAATTTTATCATAGCGTTTGATGGTTTTTGTGATTGCACTTGAAGAAACGTTCAAAGTTGTTGAAAGTTTCCGGATTAACTGACCTTCTTGAAGTATTGATGGACTGTCGTTTCCCTTTGCTTATTTGAGCTGTTCTTGCCATAATATGAAAGGTCTTTTACCAAAGAAGATCTTCTGTATACCCCCATACCTTGTCATAACACAACTGATTGGCTCAAACACATTAACAAGGAAAGAAATTCCACAACTTTACTTTAAACAAGGCACACCTGTTAATTGAAATGCATTCCAGGTTATTCCATTCCAAGCTGGTTGAGAGAATGCCAAGAGTGTGAAAAGCTGTCATTAAGGCAAAGGGTGGCTATTTGAAGAACCTCAAATAGATTTAACACTTTTTTGGTTACCACATGATTTCATGTGTGTTATTTTTATCTTTTCACTATTATTCTACAATGTAGAAAAGAGTTCAAACTTTTGACTGGTACTGTAGATATATTTTTTTACAAACTTGAAGTACAAAAATATAAAATGTTTGTGGTGAAATCATAAGGAAGTTTTACTATTAACAATAAGGACCAAAATGGGCCATACAGCCTGAGATTTCCAACGGTGTGACAGGAAGATGGTGTCACAGCAGAGGAAACAGTGGTCACTCCAGGGGACATTACCTATTAATAAACATTTCTCAACATTTCATTATAATCAAATAACACTTATTTGCATTAGACCTATTTGTATCCTGCTGCAATGTTGATGCTTTTAAGTGATTCTGATTGCAATATTTATGTATTCATTCTCCCATGCCTGGTTTCTCACCCTCTGCAACCTCTGCATCTGTCTCTGGCCTCCGGGGAGGGTCTAGTTTCTTTACCTGGTCCTAGTGATCGTGCAGGCAGACATTGGGGAATGGCTGTGGTGCTCCCATTCCTGGTTCTCACTCCCTGCATTAGAACATCCATCCCATTGGTCCCTTTATGTCTGTCCTACCAGTTTCTCTTTTCCTGACCGATTGGCATATGTGATCCACCCTGGGAGCCCCCATCAGCCGTGCCTCTTTTGGAAACTGTTCCCCCCCTGCTCTACCTGGTTGATCCTGCCATATTCTTGTCCCAAAGATTAAGCCAAGTCTAAATACACACGGCCGGTACAGTGAATCTTTGCATGGCTCATTAAATCAGTTAAGGTTCCATTAGTGCTGGCCCAAAACCGATATGGGGACCCTTTGTGGCACTGGCGTCTCATTCGAATGTCTGCCCTATCAATTTTCAAATGGTACTTTGTGCCTACCATGGTGACGACTGGTAACGGAAAATCCGGGTTCGACTCAGTAGAGGGAGCCTGAGAAACGGCTAGCACAAGGAAGGAAGCAGGCACGGAAATGAGCCACTCCCAGTTCGGGGAAGTAGTGACAAAAAATAATACATGACTCTTTGGAGTATCTGTAATTGGAATGAGTACCCATTACTGATGTTTAGAAGCATTTTTACAGTGGTCAAAAACTTCTGAAAGTGTCATTATGTTTTAACTGTACCATTTGGACTGCCTGTTGTGTATTGTCCATCGGTGTGACAATGTCCTATGGGGTGATGCCAATAAATGAAAAAAAAAAAAAATAAAATGTAAAAGACATTGTCAAGCATGAGGCAGGTAACATTATAATAATACACAAGTAAGATAAAATCAATTATCTAAGTTCAGTGAAATTACTGTGAATCTTACCCAACATTTGTTTAAAGCTTTACACTCTGTTATCATCATTCTACAAGAAAATTGTGTGTATTTCATTTGAAGTGCCGGAATATGATTACTGATTTAAAGACAGAAGTAACTAATGAGTAAAATAATTCTTATTTTGGAAACAAACTATTATATTAAAACTAATTGTAATGTCACCCCAGAGGAAAAATTCAAGGCACTAATACAGGTCCACTAAAACGGATATAAACTCAGAATTGAAAAAGGCTATATAACATTGAGTTGTAACTTTTGTTTTGGCCATATGGGAACTACCTGTGTACAGTTTCAAACTGTACTTTGGCTCACATTGATAAATTCATTATGCTGTGAACATTAGCCTTAGCATTCAAATGTAGATCTTGCTCCTTGACATCAAGCTACAACTAGAAACCAGGAACTGTGTTTTAAATATATCCACGAGTGACCTTGTTTGTCTGTAGAGGCAAAGTTACAGGACCTTTGCTCTAACATGGAGGGTATAACTGCCATGAGCATAGTCACTAATATTATTCAAATGTAATACATATTTTTAAATATAGTTTGGACTATTTGTAACTTTTATGTAGGCTACCTACCCAGTGAGGGTTTAGGCTATTAACTACAGCCATTACACGGAGTATACAAAACAATTAAGGACATCTGCTCTTTACATGACAGATTGACTAGGTGAATCCAGCAGAAAGCTATGCTCCCTTACTGATGTCGACTGTTAAATCCACTTCAAATCAATGTAGATGAAGGGGAGGAGACGGGTTAAATAAGGATTTTTAAGCCTTGAGAAGTGGATTGTGTATGTGTGCCATTCAGAGGGTGAATGGGCAAGACAAAAGATTTAAGGGCCTTTGAACCAGGTGTGGTAGTAGGTGCCAGGCACACCGGTTTGTGTCAGGAACTGCAACGCTGCTGGGTTCTTCACGCACAACAGTTTCAAGAATGGTTCAAAACCATTCATCCAACTTGACAACTGTGGGAAACATTGAGGTCAACATGGGCCAGCATCCCTGTCCTGTCCATGCCCCAACAAATTGAGGCTGTTCTGAGGGCAAAAAGGGGTGCAACACAATATTAGTAAGGTGTTTGTAAATGTTTGGTATACTCAGTGATTTGTCTACATACCAAGTGCATACATTTCCCCCCATACATTAATGAATTAGCCTACACCCACATAATTTGTTTTGAATAAACCAAGCCTCAGTAAATCATGATGGTTTATGTTACCGTTGCCAGTACTAGACCTAAATGAAACATTGCAGGACAGGTCTCACCAACCTGCAGAGAAAAGTAGGCATTTGGTTAATAATTCATGGAAGAAAGTCAACGTCTTCAGATCCCCTTTCATTTCCCACAATTGTCTGCTCCATTTCCCTCTGACAATGACAGGAGAGGGCCTTGGTGCTGGAGTATGGCGATCAGTCACTGTTCTCCACAATGTGGGTTGGTTATCGCTCTCAGTGACTGGGATCGCACAAATTAGGCCGGCTTCCTAGAGATATTTCCTGCGGCTGGATCAAAGAGTTTCTATCCGCAGAGGAAAAGTGATAGATGGAAAAAGTCGCTCTGAGATGGCCACCAGAAGACAAAGATAGCTTTCTGTGCTTCCTGCACCCTAGATGCAAGACCTTCAAACCTTTGTTTCACTGAGGCCATAACAGTTTGTTACAAAGCTTGGAAGCCCTCATCTAAAAGTAAAACGATACTCATGCTCGGTTCGCATCCGACAGCGACAGCCCAGCAAGGCATTTTCCCTCCATTGTCTATGAAAAGCATTGATGGAAAGGGGTTAGACAGCCACGTCAAATCAAACTAGCGCAAATAACCATTGATGTGCAATATCCAATCAGACCTGGGGTCAGAGCTTTGACATAATAAACACAAAAGGTACTCAGCATAGAGGGGCTTCTTGAATAATTTAAACCCGTAAAAGGTTGAGTTGGGATTCACCAGTCAAGTGGGGGGAGGGGAGGAGAATACAAACCGTTAAACACATGAGTTGAACAAGTGGCCATTATATCAGCTCCCCTTCCAGTTTACTACACTTGAGACCACTCACACTTCAACAAATAGCTTACTGGTAATGTGGAGGAAAGCTTTGGTAAAAAAGCAGTTCCAGCAACAGTCTAATACTGGAGGAGATTACAGAGTTTGACTAGCCGATTTCTTTAAGGGTTGTTTTCAGAGGGGTCATGTGCACTAATTCAAGACATTCTACAACTTCATTACTATTTTTCAGGTTCTTACTATTTCCATTGTTTTCAGTTCTTTGGAGTAACAGAGCTGTGAATTGGAGATGGAGGGGATTTTACACCACAATCCAGTTAGAGCCCAGTGAAAAGAGGTAGATGTTTTCTTAAGGTAGGACAATAAACAAAAGTACAGGGGAAGTGTTTTAAATGCCATTGTGAGAATAAAGGCTGTTTTTTCAATATAGAGAATGTGTGTGTGTGTGTGTGACTCGCCTGTGGTAGCAAAGTCACTGATTCACACCATCCTCTCTCTACCGGCTGATATGCAAATTCCAGCTCTGTGCACGTCGCACACGTCATGGCTAAGCCTACAATAGTGTGTGGAAAGTCAGGGATTAAATTGCTCAGTGTGACACAGTGTGTGTGTGTGTGTGTGTGTTTTTCTAATGCATTGTCTGCCTGAATAAATGTGTATTATTTTTCATCTAGCTGTGCTAAATCAAATGTAACGTCACAGTCATGGAGTGAAGTCGTTATGCAAACATGTTACAATGGACAATGCAAGCTAAGAAAAATGAACAAATAAAATATACAATACAATTCATTCGTAACTAACAGAATGAAGGGTTGTTACATTTGGGCCTTCCCGGGCCTCCTTGTACTAAATTCAAACTTAAAATGATAAAACCAGAAAGTATGTAGAAAAGAATGGACAGTTATGGAATAAAATATCATGGGGGAATAAAATATCATAAGGAAATTACCTTGGGAAAAAAAGTAACATTTTTGTCTCTGCGGCCAAGAGGACGGTTTCAAAAGATTTGATCTCCAGTGTTCTGGAACACAACTATTTTTTGTTTGTTGTACTTTTGCCACTTTTTCCTCACAAATTTCGTGATATCTAAATTGATAATTATAGTCTTGTCATGTCGCTGCAACTCCCCTACGGATTCGGTAGAGGTGAAAGTTGAGAGCCTTGTGTCCCCCGAAACACGACCCTGCCAAGCCGCACTGTTCACTTAACCCGGAAGACAGCCACACCAACGTGTCAGAGAAAACACCGTCCAGCTGGCGACCAAAGTCCACTTACAGGCGCCTGGCCCATAACCCGGACGACGCAGGGCCAATTGTGCACCGCCTCATGGGTCTCCCAGTCACGGCCGGCTGTGACACAGCCTGGGATCAAACCCAGGTCTGTAGTGACGCCTCAAGCACTGCAAAGCAGTGCCTTAAACCGCTGCGTCACTCGGGAGGCTTCAGAACTATTATTTTAAAAGCATGGGAACCGGTTAATGTTATTTTACGTCACATGCATTTTACTCAGTCCAACAAAAAAGCGAAATCCAAGTGCCTATACAAAGCACTCACTGTCACTCAAAAACATCTCCTTCCAGTGTCTGCCTGACAGCTAGTTAAGGATACTATAGCGATCACATTTCACAGTGGATTTTATTAACCTCTCTGGGATATGTGGGACGCTGGTGTCCCAACTGGCCAACATCCAGTGAAAATGCAGAGCGCAAAATTCAAATAAATTACTATAAAAATTCAACTGATGAAATCACACATGCAATAGACCAAATTAAAGCTGCACGTTTTGTGAATCCAGGCAACGTCTCAGATTTCAAAAAGGCTTTACGGCGAAAGCAAACAAACACAGACCATCATATTTCAACCCTCCAGGCGCAACTCAAAATGCAGAAATCAAGATATTTTATGCCTTAACTTTGACGAGCTTCTTCTGTTGGCACTCCAATATGTCCCATAAACATCACAAATGGTCCTTTTGTTCGATTAATTCCGTCAATATATATCCAAAATGTCTATTTGGCGCGTTTGATCCAGAAAAACACCGGTTCCAACTCACGCAACATGACTACAAAAGTTATCTGTAAACTTTGTCCAAACATCTCAAACTACTTTCTAATACAACTGTGGGTATTTTTTAATGTAAATAATCAATCAACTTTAAGAGGGGATATACTGTGTTCCATACTGGAAGAAAACAATGTGTAGCTAGCTTTCAGGTCACGCGCCTCTAACAAAGATTACACTTCCCTCTAGCCTCGTTCTGAACAGTGCTACTTCTTCATTTCTCAAAGGAAAAACCTCAACCAA
This sequence comes from Oncorhynchus clarkii lewisi, assembly GCF_045791955.1. Classification (NCBI taxonomy): domain Eukaryota; kingdom Metazoa; phylum Chordata; class Actinopteri; order Salmoniformes; family Salmonidae; genus Oncorhynchus; species Oncorhynchus clarkii. The sequence continues at coordinate 38,170,378 of NC_092147.1, read as the reverse complement.
TGTCTAAAGACTGTTGACATCCAGTGGAAGTGATAGGAAGTGCAAGAAAGTCGCTTAGAAATCTGGATTCCCAATGAAAACTCATTGAAAAGAGAGTGACTTCAAATGGTTTGTCCTCTGGGTTTCGCCTGCCAAATAAGTTCTGTTATACTCACAGACATGATTCAAACAGTTGTAGAAACTTCAGTGTTTTCTATCCAAATACTAATAATATGCATATCTTAGCTTCTGGGCCTTAGTAGCAGGCAGTTTTTGAATTCACCTAAGTTTGTTAGCTACATCTGGTCCAGGGTGTTGAGCTAGCCCCGGCATCGGGCCAACTCTTGGACGTTCAAAGTTCCTCCATAGCTGGGTACAGTGAGCTCTGAAAGTATTGGGACAGTGACACATTTGTTGTTGTTGTTGTTTTGGCCCTGTACTCCAGCACTTGGATTTGAAATTATACAATGACTAGGAGGTAAGTGCAGACCGTAAGCTTTATTTTGAGGGTATTTTCATCCATATCGGGTGAACAATAGTCCTCCCCACATTTTAGGAGTCCAATAGTATTGGGACGAATTCACTTATACAGTGCATTCGGAAAGTATTCAGACCCCTTCACCTTCTCCACAAATCTTAGTTTCATCAGACCAGAGGATCTTGTTTCTCATGGTCTAAGAGTCCTTTAGGCGCCTTTTGGCAAACTCCAAGTGGGCTGTCATGTGCATTTTACTGAGTGGCTTCCGTCTGGCCACTACCATAAAGGCCTGATTTGTGGAGTGATGCGAGAACCTTCCAGAAGGACAACCATCTCTACAGAGGAACTCTGGAGCTCTGTCAGGGTGACCATCGGGTTCTTGGTCACCTACCTGACAAAAGGACCCCCCCCCCCCCCCCAAGATTGCTCATTTTGTCCGGGCGGCCAGCACTAGGCAGAGTCTTGGTGGTTCCAAACTTCTTCCATTTAAGAATGATGGAGGCCACTGTGTTCTTGGGGATCTTCGATGCTGCAGACATTTTTTGGTACCCTTCCCCAGATCTATGTCTCAACATAATTCTGTCTCGGAGCTCTACGGACAATTCCTTTCGACCTCATGGCTTGGTTTTTGCTCTGCCATGCACGGTCAACTGTGGGACCTTACATAGCAGGTGTGTGCCTTTCCAAATCATGTCCAATCAATTTAATTTACCACCTGTGGACACCAATCAAGTTGTAGAAACATCAAGGATGATCAATGGAAACAGGATGCACCTGAGCTCAATTTTGAGTCTCATAGCAAAGGGTCTGAATACTTATGTAATTAAGGTATTTTTGCTTGTCTATTATGGGGTAGTGTGTGTAGATTGGCAAGGGAAAACAAATGTACCTAATCCATTTTAGAAAAAGTGTGTAACGTAACAAAATGTGGAAAAGGGAAGGGCTCTTAACACTTTCCGAATGCACTGTATCAACAAAAAAAGAGGTGAACGTATGTTTTACTCAGAGGATTGCCACATCCCTAAAATGGCCATGAGAGGTTTGTATTTATTAAGGATCCCCATTACCTGCTGCTAATGCTGCTAATGAAGATCCTTAAAATATATGACATGACGTGCCCTCAGGCCACTGCTCTACTACCACATATCTACAATTAGGGCTGGGCGATATGACCAAAATATAATATCCTGATAACGATACATATCACAATATAGCACATTTTCTGTAAATTCAATGAATAAATAGTTTATATAAAATGACCACATGTAAAGGCCTATTGCTTATTACATTTTGAATTAAAGTCAGCAAATAATATTTTATTATTTCTCCTTTTATTTAGAATCTTTGTGCAAATTTTCAATTAAGCAAGTAACAATATTAAATATTAATGTATAAAATCTAAAAAAGGTAAATAGAAAACACTTCAACTATAGTAACAAACAAAATAAATGTTAGGCCTAAAAATGTTGGGGCTTACATGTTATTTTGGCAATAATACGTGACACATCAATTTGCATTTGGTACCTTGGGTCGAGCGTTAGCAACAACTCACGAAACCCCCATTTCTGGACCGTGTAAATTAGGGCCATGTCTTTGCAGATGTAAGTTGTAACGGCAGCTGTTATCTCCTTCCATTTTTGAAATTCTTTGCCATATGGTGTGCTGTGGGGAAAAGCCTCATGCAACGTCTGTGTCGGGGGGGGGGGGGGGGGGGGGGTTGTTTTGAGCACTCAACTGTACTTTTTTGGGTCTCATCCGTAGACTCTCTCCGTACTGTTTCACATGACTCTTGCGTAGGTGGTAAAAGAGGTTAGTGGTGTTTGAGCTTGTTGTCGGGACAGGCCAGCGGCATATTTTGCATATGACGATTTTCTGGTCTGTCAGACTTTTCATACCCAAACCTTGTCCATGCGACCGAAGTAGCCCCTCTTTTCGGTACGAGCTTCGTGTCTCCATGCCACGTTCACTCTCCTCCATGTTTGTTTGTGTTGCAAATTTCCTTCCACAAGAACACAAAGCGTCGTCCAATTAACGAAAAATATTGCCGTTCGCTACATCGTTACAGTTGTTGGTTAGCCAGCTAGCAAATTGACATATTAGCCTTGACATGAAATCAGTCAAAACAACACAAGACATAGTATCAATAACATGGTGAAACAAGCCGATTGAGCCACATATAATCCCCACATGAAGTTTCTTGTCATCCTTGCTAGCAATCTGCCATCAAAAATCACAACAGGCTGACTTCTGCCCCATGGCAGCGCACACTTAGTTTGTGACATTGTCAGCCAACCCATCTATCGCGGCGCAGGCTTTTTGTAACAACTTGAGGATTTTACATTTTGTGGTCCTCGCAAAAAGCTAAATTACCATGACACGAGCTAAATGATAAGGCTTTCAAAATAAAAAGCTTGGTATATGCTCAGTATTCCATTGATATTTCACAGAGATACGCTTGTTTTTGTGAGGAATCTTATTAAAAAAAAAACATGAATTTCTAATTAATACGAAAAAAAGGTATACTTAAGCAATAAGGCCCGAGGAGGTGTGGTCTAATGCCAATATATACCACGGCTAAGGGCTGTTCTTAACACAACAACGTGGAGTGCCTGGACACAGCCGTTAGCCGTGGTATATATTGGCCATATATCACAAACCCCCAAGGTGCCTTATTGCTATTATAAACTGGTTACCAACGTAATTAGAGCAGTAAAACATGGCTGTCAGCCGATCGGCATTCAGGGCTCGGCCCATCCAGTTTATTATAACATAACACACACATATACACTCAGCAAAAAAAGAAACGTCCTCATTGTTAATTAACTGAGTTAATTTTCAAACTTAACATGAGTAAATATTTGTATGAACATAACAAGATTCAACAACTGAGACAAGCTGAACAAGTTGCACAGACATGTGACTAACAGAAATGGAAAAATGTGTCCCTTAACAAAGGGAGGGTCAAAAATCACACACACGACTCAAATGATATCCATCTTACCTGGCTCTATATTGTTTTATGTCCTGCAGATTTGATAAGAAAGATTACGAGTTCAACTGGAAAGTGAGCATTCATGTCGGGTAGCCTTAATTCTGGCACAGAATTGAGCATCGGCAGGGTAGCCTAGTGGTTAGAGCGTTGGACTAGTAACCGGAAGGTTGCAAGTTCAAACCCCCGAGCTGACAAGGTACAAATCTGTCGTTCTGCCCCTGAACAGGCAGTTAACCCACAGTTCCTAGGCCATCATTGAAAATAAGAATTTGTTCTTAACTGACTTGCCTAGTTAAATAAAGGTAAAATTAAAATTAAAAAAGTTGACACGATGAGAGAAATTAGGTTTGGACTACTACTTGCAAATGTGCAATCATTGGACAATATTAGACAAATATTAAACTAGAGGAGGTACAATCACAAATATCCTACCAACAGGAAATTACAGTTTGATGTCCCATGTTTCACGGAATTGTGGCTGAATGACGACATGGATATTCAGCTAGCGGGATATACGCTGCACCGGCAAGATAGAACAGCACACTCCGGTAAGACGAGGGGGGGCGATCTGTACATATCTGTAAACGCTGGTGCACAAAATCTAAGGAAGTCTCTAGATTTTGCTCGCCTGAAGTAGAGTATATTGTGATAATTTGCAGGCCACACTACTTGCCTAGAGAGTTCAGCTATACTTTTTGTGGCTGTTTATTTACCAGCACAGACAGATGCTGGCACTAATACCGCACCCAGTCAGCTGAATAAGGAAATAAGCAAACAGAAAACCACTCCCTCAGAGGTGGCACTCCTAGTGGCCAGAGACGTTAATGCAGGGAAACAAATCAGTTGTAACAAATATCAATCAACATGTTAAATGTGGCCAGATGACGCAGATGCTAAACTACAAGACTGTTTTGCTATCACAGACTGGAACATGTTCCGGGATTCTTCCGATGGCATTGAGGAGTACACCACATCAGTCACTGGCTTTATCAATAAGTGCAGTGTGGACGTCGTCCCCACAGTGAGTGTATACATACCCCAACCAGAAGCCATGGATTACAGACAACATTCACACTGAGATAGAGGGTAGAGCTGCCACTTTCAAGGAGTGGGACTCTAACCTGGAAGCTTACAAGAAATCCTGCTATGCCCGGCGACGAACCATCAAACAGGCAAAGCGTAAATACAGGGCTAACATTGAATCATACTACACCAGCTCCGACGCTCGTCTTATGTGGCTACAAAGGGAAAAGGGAAGCAGAGCCGCGAGCTGCCCAGTGACACGAGCCTACCAGACGAGCTAAATCACTTCTATGCTCGCTTCGAGGCAAACAACACTGAGGCATGCATGACAGCATCAGCTGTTCCGGGCGACTGTGTGATCACGCTTTCCGTAGCCGCTTTCCTTCTCCTATCAGTCTGTAATACCAACTTGTTTCAAGCAGACCACCATAGTCCCTGTGCCCAAGAACAGAAAGGCAACATGCCTAAATGACTACAGACCCTGACAGTTGTGAATTTGATGCAGCCGAAGAGCTACTGCCCCCTTACCCGGGAAAGCACTGAACAACAGACATTGGGACATTGGACCATCGAAGAGGTACAAATATGATGAGAACTACATTGATTTGGGGTTCACTTATATTGGGAGTAGTGCATTTCCTCAGCCACTGTGTGTTATATGTGCAAAAGTACTATCTCACAACTCGATGAAACCTTCACTGTTGCGTAGACATTTAGAAACAAAACATGCCAATTTGAAAAATAAACCACGGGAGTTTTTTGAGCGAGAATTAATATGACTTTCGAGTAGTAAGACATGTATAAAAGCAACAGATACCATTAATAAGAAGGGGCTAGAAGCGTCTTATATGGTGAGCTACAGAGTGGCTAGGAGAGGCAAGCCCCATACTATTGTGGAGGACTTATTTCTTCCTGCTGCCGCGGATATGGCTGGGACAATGCTGGGGGAAAAGGCCATAAAAACTATACAGACAATGTCTTCCTCAAACAACACATCAGTGACATGGCAGGAGATGTTTTGAAACAATTATTGCATCGCACCAAAGCCAGTGAATTCTATGCCTTACAGCTGGATGAATCAACAGACATGGTATATGTCCATTACATTTATGGGAGGTCAATTAAGGAAGACATCTTCTGCAAACCAGGAGAGGATATTTTTAAGTACAAGACAGCCTTGTGACATCAAATGGACTTTGGTGGTCAAGATGCGTTGGTATCTGTACTGATGGCGCAAAAGCCATGACAGGGAGACATAGGGAAGTGGTAACGCGCGTGCAAGCAGTTGCTCTCGACGCCACTTGGGTACACTGCAGAATCCACTGAGAGACTCTTGCTGCCAAAGGAATGCCTGACAGCTTGAAAGACGTTTTGGAAACTACAGTGAAAATAGTTCATTTGTTAAAGAAAGGCCCCTGAACTCCTGTGTATTTTCTGCACTATGCAAAGATATGGGCAGTGACCATGTAACGCTTTTACAACATACAGAAATGCGCTGAATATCAAGGGGCAAAGTACTGACACATTATTTTTAAAGTCATCTTTACTGACCATCATTTTCACTTGTCTGACCGCTTGCATGATGACGAGTTTCTCACACGACTAGCCTATCTGGGTGATGTTTTTACTCAAATTAATAATTTGAATCTAGGATTACAGGGACTCAATGCAACTATATTCAATGTGCGGGACAAAATTGAGGCTATGATTAAGAAGTTGGAGCTCTACTCTACTCTGTCTGCATTGACAAGGACAACACAGGTCTTTCCATCATTGTATGATTTTTGGTGTGCAATTAACTCAAGCTTACAGACAATGTCAAATAGCGAAGCACCTGAGTGAGCTGGGTGCGCAATTACACAGGTACTTTCCTGAAATGGATGACACAAACAACTGGATTCGTTATCCCTTTCATGCCCTGCCCCCAGTCCACTACCAATATCTGAACAAGAGAGCTTCATCAAAATTGCAACAAGCAGTTTTGTGAAAATTGAATTTAATCAGAAACCACTACCAGATTTCGGGATTGGGCTGCGCTCAAAGTATACGGCCTTGGAAAAATCGCACTGTTAATACACTGATGCCCTTTGCAACCACGTACCTATGTGAGAGTGGCTTCTCGGCCCTCGCAAGCATGAAAACTAAATACAGGCACAGACAGCGTGTAGAAAATGATTTAAGACGGACTATCTCCAATACAACCCAACATTGCAGAGTTATGTGCATCCTTTCAAGCACACCTTTCTCATTAACCTGTGGTGAGTTATTCACAATTTTCGATTTAACAAATAAAGCTTGATATGTAAGATAGCAAAATAAAGAGCAAAATTATTGATTATTATTATTTGTGCCCTGGTCCTATAAGAGCTTTTTGTCACTTCGCACGAGCCAGGTTGTGACAAAAACCCACTCATTCTTATGTTTAATAAATGTATTATATAGTGTGTGTGGCAGGCTTCCAATGAAAGCAAAAAACTACTTTTGAGAGTGCGCTGACCCTGGTACGCAGCTGGAGGTTGAATGATTGAAGGGGTACGGGACAATAAAAAGTTTGGGAACCACTGTTTTAGAGGATTACCTACACAATTAACAATTGATTGTTGACCCATTGGTCAACAGATGCATTTTTGATTGACACCTCAATTAAACTAGTAGCCTGACGTAACACACTTAATGTTTTGTGTAATCTGTGGTGAATGTATTGTAAATGTTTTTATAACTGTATAACTGCCTTAATTTTGGAAGAGTAGTAGCCCTAATAGATACAAAACAAACTCAGACACCTGGCTAGCTTGGTTCTGACATGGGTTAGAGTAACGTGCCAGATTACTGGACATAGATAACCACTTGTGAAAAACGAGCGTCCCCGTGTCCTTCATTAGATAACCTAGCAATTTTAGTCATTATCCTCCTAGTTGGATCACCAGTTAACGTTCGCTAACTACAGTCGTTAACTAATGACGGAAACTCGCATTTGACAGACAACAAACACTAACGTTAGTCAACCACTCACAATCCCATTACATACCATGTATCGTACTGTCTGCACCACAGACACAAACAAAAACAGTGAATGCATTTCCTTGTGGTCCAACGCTCTCTAGCCTGGGTAGGTGGATCGTTAGCTAACTACAGTAGCTGGCTAAAGGTAATTGTCCAGGCAACGTCTTCAATTCAGGCCAGCAAGTTGCTAGCTAGCTAGCTAGCTGCTACTAGCTAAACCTAGCCTAGGCGGCGTTCAGAAAACGCAGATAAGCTAGTGTTAGCTGTTAGCCAATTTTAGCTTGTGGAAATGTTACTTACTTTCAATGTGGTCCTGGATGCATTTAGTCATTTATTTTCCGTGTAGCGATTACGCCAGAAACGAGGAAGCGACGTCAATTGGTGTTTTCAGTTAGCATCCCAGAGCCCTCTTCAGTTCGCCTCCACTGATATAAAAATCAAAGATGGTGCATAAACGAAGATAGCTCACTCCGGCTGTTTACCATTGAAAAAAAGCGGTGAGTTCCGGTTTAACAGGGTGTCTCCCGTAGACGCCAATGCAATAGCAGAGGGGTCTTGTATACTTACGTTCATTTAAACGGAATAAAAAATATGGAGTGTCTCGCTTCCTCTTCAGTCTCTGTAAAAAATGGTCCCGGAAGTGTTGCTCCAACATCCTGCGAGAAAATCAGTTCCAAGTGTATCCTGATAGAACATTGTCATCATGGAAATTACAGGTCAATGTGCTTTATGGGCGACAGGTAGCCTTGCGGTTAGAGCATGGGCCAGTATTCGAAAGGTCGCTGGTTTGAATACGAGCTAACAAGGTGTAAAAATGTTTATTTTCTATAGAACTGTCAGTGTGCCCTTGAGCAAGGCACTTAACCCTAATTTGCTCCAGGGGCACTGTACTACAAGTGACCTTGCGTATAATGTGTCACACTTGGCACTTCTCAACGATGAATTGGTTCCACCAACCTTTCCTGATACTGGTTGAAAATCTCATGGTATTGACCAAACATGCAGCACTGGAGGTTCACCTTACTGTACAAAAGGTCAAGCATTTAAACATGGGGCGGCAGGGTAGCCTAGTGGTTAGAGCGTTGGACTAATACCCGGAAGGGTGCCCCTGAACAGGCAGTTAACCCACTGTTCCTAGGCAGTCATTAAAAATAAGAATTTGTTCTTAACTGACTTGCCTAGTTAAAGGTAAAATAAAATATAGGGAGAACTGAGGGCCACCACTCAGAAATTGGACAAAATGCAGGTAGTCTAATCACGGAACACTAACCAACATCAAGCATTGCTGAGGCAGTCATCCCCATTACAATTAACCAACAAAAAGGTGACTGAATCTTTTAAGGTGGGTGCTTATCTGTCCCATTTCATTGATGTAGAAGTATGCATTACATCCTGTTCCCAACATTTTGATATTCTTAATGATCTAGCACCATCTACTGGCATGTAGAGGTTACCCATATGACGATAAAAATATTGGCTAATAAATTAGTAGGGGCATGATTGCCATAGTTGTTGGACAGGCAGGGAATCCACGGATACATTTGCTAATTCTACCATCATGGCTTTTAAATAACAAAATAATCATTGTTAGCACAGAAAACCTAAGTGCAATTTAGATTGAGAAAATAGATTAGGTATTGTAAAACAGGAAGAGTAACAAAACAAAAGGTAATGGAATCAGGCATACAAAAAAAGGTTTATTAAACTTCTGTACAAAAACCACGAATTCATCAATTATATACACAAAATCTGCCAGCCCATTCAAGTACTAGAAGCAATGGCTTTTTAATTGGGACACGATTGGTAAAGCTCATTCATCAGCATCCTCATCTTCAGCAGGCAGTGGTCTGGATCTGAAAGGTGAGTGGTTGACATTAGATGGGACAGCAATGTTTGGCCCATAATCACATTTGAACAGGCTCTGCAGCACAGTTAAATTCATAGATGTACCCTGAAAATGTGAAACCTGGCACATCACCCAACATACATACACGCTTACAAAGGATCACAAACAGCCAGATGAGCCTTCAAACTTAGATAACATTTTTACAGAAACAAAATGCACACATTTCCCAGTGATTCTGCTTCGGCAAATAAACCAGAGTACAAAAAAATATTAATCCCCAGAATCTGTTGCAAAAACATTGCCAAGTTATCTATGGAGAACAGACCAATGCAATATATTAAAGTATCAGAATGAGTTCTTAATATTAGTAACTTTGGCAACGTTTTTGGAACAGATTCTAATGAAAATGTTTGAGAACATACACCACTTCCTCCAGATCTGCAAGCACTAAAGAGGTAGGCATCTCAGGGATGCTTTTGGACTGGCTCTAAAACTAAGCTTAATAGAATTCAAATGTACTTCGATGCCTTGGACACTCCACTGCCTCCAGCCTCTTCATCGTCTGACTGGGGGAGCTGGTTCTCTTTTTCAGGCTCCCTGCAGGGCCCACCAAAGAAATCCCCAATGCCTTTTTGCCAAGTTGGGGTGGGCCGAGGACACACAGGATTCCCTCCAGCAAATTTACTTTTCGCTGTAAAACAATGCCAGCATTACAATTCACAATTTAGACGAATATCTGCCATGACTACTCACCACTTGGACACATGAGAAAGAAATGCATTCGGAGGCAATAGTTGTTAGCCATCTACTAAAAATTGTTATGTAGGTATCTAGCTTACATGGAAATATGGGCTATTAGACAATTTAAACTTTAAGCCTGAATGAAATCATGACTCACCAGGCGTGCCTGCTTGAGAGCCGCTTGATGCATTTGCAGAACTCGAGGCACCCAATGACTTCCTGGGTGCAGATGCAGCCACAGCTGAAAATGGATAAGTGTGTTAGTTATCAAGTAATTTTATTAAGCAAAAGCCGTGTATTGAAATGCAGAGTTAGTGTATAGTAGTAGCAAAGTAATCTTCACCGACACGTTTGTGTGACTGGTTTGTTTGGGCGGTGAAATTGGCGCCAGATTGAGGATAATGAATAACAAGTAGCTAGTTGGCTAACGAAAATACTCCAAAAAGACACTTGACTACCACGTTTTTTTTATCCAGTGTTTTGTTGTAAACACGTTTAATAACGTTAAGGTAACAATCAAATCCGGCACAAAAACCATGATGCGAGTACGAACGCGTCTGGGTTAGCATTAGCTAACAATTCTATTGAATTGGCGGGAGACATCTTACCCAGTCAATCAAGCCATCTAGTTAGCTAGCTAATCACTAAAACCGAATATTAGCAGTTAGTTGTTCCAAAATAAGAATGCAGGGGTTGCAATTATCTTCACAAAACGCACTAGCTACAGTAGCTAGCGATTCCAGTTTGGTACAATGAATAACAATTTAACTAACGTTAGCTAGCATGTTATGAATCAAAATAAGTAACAACTTCAAGTTGATTGTAGAACATTACCTTTCCTATAAGTTCCGGGGACACTGTCTGCCTTCGTCCTTACCATGTTAAACTTTTTTTTTTACCCCACAACCTGAAACAAAACGGGACGGACACTTTCAATATAGACTTCTACTTTCCCGCCTGGGTTTAAATGACGAATCTCCTGGCTCACCTGACGTCATTGGTTACGTGACTATTGCCCTCCCTTCACGAAAGCCTCGCCCGTTTCTTCTGTGCTTGCCTCTGGGCAGCTCAAAGCACGCAATAGCTTGTTATGTACTTCGATAGGTTATTACACTGAAAACTGCTTATGGTCTGAATAGAGACAAAGCCTCAGATATAAGTGCAAGTTAAGCCGAAATCAGCCTCCCGCTGTGCCACTAAAGAGTCTAGGTTCGAGTCCAGGCTCTGTTGCATCCGGCTGCGACCGGGAGACCCATGGGGCGGCACACAATTGGCCCAGCGTCGTCCGGGTTAGGGGAGGGTTTAGCCGGCAGGGATGTCCTTGTCGCAAGGTGTAGGGTGTTTCGTCTGACATTGGTGCGTCTGGCTTCCGGGTTTAGTGGGCATTGTGTCAAGAAGCAGTGCGGTTGGGTTGTGTTTCGGAGTATGCACGGCACTCGACCTTCGCTTCTCCCGAGTTCGTACGGGAGTTGCAGCGATGAAACAAGACTAACTACCAATTGGATACCACGAAATTGGGTAGAAAAATAAATCAAATCCAAAAAGTTTGGCCCAAATCTGCCTCAGAAGAATAGTTTGGAAAGTATTCGAGCTCCTTCACTATTCCATATTTCTTTTTCTAAAATTGATTAAATCCCCCCCCCCAATCAATCTACACACTATCCCATAATGACAAAGCATTATCGGGTCCCTCTTGCTGCACAGCTGTTTTCAGGTCTCTCAAGAGATGTTCGATCTGGTTCAAGTCCAGGGACAAGCTGGGCTACTCAAGGATATTCAGAGAACTGTCCCAAAGCCACTCCTGCATTGTCTTGGCTGTGAGCTTAGGGTCGTTGTCCTGTTGGGAGGTGAACCGTCACCCCAGTCTGAGGATCTCTCTGTACTTTGCTCCATTCATCTTTCCCTTGATCCTGACTAGTCTCCCAGTCCCTGAAAAACATCCCCACAGCATGATGCCTGTCCCCACCATGCTTCACCTTAGGGAAGGTGATGAGCAGTGCCTGATTTCCTCCAGATGTGACACTTGGCATTCAGGCCAAAGAGTTCAATCTTGGTTTCATCAGACCTGAGAATGTTGTTTCTCATGGTCAGAGTCCTTTAGGTGCCTTTTGGCAAACTCCAAGCGGGCTGTCATGCATCTTTTCCTGGGGAGTTGCTTACGTCTGGGCACTCTACCATAAAGGCCTGATTGGTGGAGTGCTGCAGACATGGTTGTCCTTCTGGAAGGTTCTCCCATCTCCACAGATAAACTCTGCAGCTATGTCAGAGTGACCATCACTTCCTTGACCAAAGCCCTTCTGCCCCGATTGCTCAGTTTGGCCAGGCAGCCAGCTCTAGGAGCTTCCAAACTTCTTAAATTAAAGAATGGAGGCCACTGTTCTTGAGGACCTTCAATGCTGCAGAATTGTTTTGGTAGCCTTCCCCAGAGCTGCACCTTGACACAATCCTGTCTCGGAGCACGACGGACAATTCCTTTGACCTCATGGCTTGGTTGTTGCTCTGCCATGCACTCAACTGTGGGACCTTATATAGACAGGTGTGTGCCTTTCCAAATCATGTCCAATCTATTTAATTTACCACAGGTGGACTCCAATCAAGTTGTAGAAACATCAAGGATGATCAATGGAAACAGGATGCACCTCAGCAAAATGTTGAGTCTCATAGCAAAGGGTCTGAATACTTATGTGAATAAGGTATCTGGTTGTTATTAAACAGTTTTTGCTTTGTCACTATGGGGTGTTGTGTGTAGATTAATGAGGACATTATACGTATACCATTTTAGAATAAGGCTATAACGTAACACAATGTGGAAAAAGTGTCGGGTTGTGAATACTTTCCAACTGCACTGTATGTGTGTGGGGGTGTGTATCCTGTAGAACACTGAGGCCAAATGTCTTTAGCCTCCTGAGGTTGAAGAGTCGCTGCCGTGCCTTCTTCACCACGGTGTAGGTGTGGTTTGACCATTTCAGCTCATCTGAGATGTGTACGTAGAGGAATTTGACATTTTTGACAGTCTACATGGCGACCCCGTTGATGAGGATGGGGGCGTGCCCAACCTGGTTCCTCCTGAAGTCCACAATCAGCACCACACCATCCGAGTGCCTACCTCCTATCTCGTCAGCAAACTTGATGATGGAGTTGGAACTGTGTGAGGCCGCTCAGTCGTGGGTATACAGGGAGTACAGGAGGGGACTGAGGAAACACCCTTGTGGGGCCCCCATGTTGAGGATCAGTGTGGAGGAGGTAATGTAGCCTACCATCACTACCTGACGCAACAAGCACACTGACTATGACATCTGAGAGGAGAAAAAGGGAAGGGAGGGAGGAAGGGGAATGGGATGGAGGCAGAGAGAGAAAAAGAATGATTTTGATTTGGTTTCAGTTGACAATTTTGATGCCAGAGAGCCTGGATGTTGCTTTTGGGGCCTTTGCACCCCACCTGGAAAGTAAACTAGGGGAAAGGCTGACCTGTTCCAGCAGAGAGTCCTGTTCATACAGCAGCCTGACCTCCTCCAACTCCATGATCTCCTTCTCCAGCTCTGTCACACCAGCTCCTTCCTCCACCTCCCTCTCTCTTTTTTAGCTGCAGGTGTAGGGCAGGGGGTCTCCTTCTCTCCTCCCTCCTCTCTGCATCTAGCTGTTCCAGCAGTCTGGCCCACCTCCTCTGGTTATTGGCCACGGCTACAGGCCCTGTTGGTAGGATTGGCACAATCATCAATACCACTGAATTATTGGGGGGGGGATATTCATGCTACATGTGATAGTAGTTAGTTACTGTATGTGTATGGTTCTATCATATTTCATTTTAAATCATTGTCATTAAATCATTCGCAGAGTCACATGGAGATAGTCATGTAGGGAAGAGTGAAGACAGTGATTCTGAAGGACTAGGAAACTCCACCAGAGGCCATATGATAAGACTCACAGTTCAGCCCACTCCTTCATCCTCTTCTCTGTCTTAGCCGGGCTCACTCTGCCTTCTACATAGCTTTGCAGAGTTTTTCTACCTGGCGGCTTGCTGCCCCCTGGACGAGCCGCAAGAACAGCCTCCTCACCTTGGTCTTCCTGGTCCGCTGGCCAGGGCCACGCACATTATGCTATATAAACAGTAACAGGTAGGTATAATACACACACACTTTCTCTCCCCCTTTCTCTTACCTGTGATGTTGGAGCGGTCTTTGTCAGCCTCGGCTTTGTTCCTCCAACGTTCCTGTACCAGAGCCCCCTGCCATCCCTCTCTGTTTCAGCTCGTGGAACCTCTGGAACAGTGCCAGCAGACGATAGGTCGAGATGCTCTGGTCACTCTGGAACGCTACCACGGTAATCCCAGAACCTGGAAGAAACAACGGGCAAATATGAAATGGCACCCTACCAGGTGAGTGCGTGCACACACACACACACACACACACACACACACACACACACACACACACACACACACACACACACACACACACACACACACACACACACACACACACACACACACACACACACACCCATCTTGCTCTGCCTGGTGTTTAGTTTGTCCTCCATGTCTTTCTTCTGGCTCTTTTTAAACTGACTCTGCAGCTCAGCCAGCTTCTTACATCTCTCAGCCTTCCTCAGCTCAGCCTCCCCATGCATACGGTCCATCTGCGACTTCTGCTTAGCCTTCTCGACGCTACAGAGAGAGGGAAAATGTCAAGGAGGATCTGGAGGTAGGGAGGGAGAGAAAGAGCAATAGAGGAGTGGATGAAAAAGAGAGAGGGAGATGGGAAAGAGAGAGGGACTGCTTTTCCTTTAGCCAGGTGTGTCTTTGTATGTTGTTTGTCTCTCTACTAGGAATCTCCCTCACCTGTATGCTGATGGGTCCTTGATATCCTGTGCCAACCTGTTTCACCAACAACAATGCACAGTCAACCACAGAACTGACCCTCCATTTTGTGTTATTCATGTCTTTACTGTCCCTCTATCCCACTGACCCATGGTGAGGGGTCTTTGGCCTTGCTGCGCTGCAGGGCTTTCAGCAGGTGCTCCTGGGCAGCAGGCTGAAGGAGAAGATGTTGACGTCCTCCCCGTCGTCAGGACAAACTGGCCATCAAAGCTTCAGCACAGCTGTCCTTATTGGTTGTCGTGGAGACTGAGGGCCAAGGTGGCCTGCATGGAGGTCGCATGGCTGCAGAGGGGAGGCCCTGACACTGCCAGACTGCATACTCTTCCTCCTCATTTTCCTCCTGCGGCTCCTCATCAGTGGGCTCACGGGCCTGCTCCTTGGCTTGCTTCAGCCGGGCCTCTCTCTCTCTCTGCCTTTTCTCCTTCAGAGCCTGCCTGAATGCAATCTCCTCCTCCCGCTGACATTTAAATATTTACAAACACATCTCTAGTTTGTGTTTAAAGGTTACAGTACAGTTAATCTCAGACAGTGAGGGCCAAACCTTGATGCGTAATTTGATGCTGCTGAAGGTAAAGTGTCAGAGGTGTGGTTGGTGGTGCTGTGGTTCTGGGCCTCCAGGTCTGGAGACTGCACTTTCCACCATTTCACCACTCCAATACAGTGCCAGCAGGGTGTTCTTGTCCTGAACACTCATGTGCACACACAGAAGGAGGGTTATGACTTATTAACTAGTGATGTGCAGTTTGCATATTATTTGTTATTTTTGAACGACTCTTTTTACTGACTCGAGAGTCATGATTCGTTTTTCTGTGTGACTACTTCATTTTAGTTGTTTGATTGACCTGCTAATCTCGGTTAACCCAGAACTAAACTATTGGGTAATTGGTCAGATGCTTGATTACCATTTATGTTTGCGGAGTCTGTCCATGGGAGATTACAATGAGTTCTAGAGCACGATTGATAAATGTTCCTCTGGCTCAGCGGCTTCATCGACGTCTTCCGACAAACAAATGTCTGTCACATATGCCCACAGGAAAGTAGATCATGCTGCAGGCAGCATAGATTAGAAACATACATGTTTAGAACTGGTAATTGATCGCATGGATAAGAATAATTGCAATTCATTGATTATTTACTGTTATGATGGACACAGCTTTGTAGAACCAAAAAATATGCAGCCTCTGTTCAACAAACTCGAACTCGAGAATGAATCGTTTGTGGGGCTGCAGTTCGTGAACGATATTGTGTTAATCACCCCACGGCAGTCAAGCAATGCATTCCACCAAGAGTCGTTCACAATCTAGTCCGGTTGCTGCCACAACTAGACCTTGTTTCAAAAGTATCAGGAAAGTATCTTATTTGTAGCGATCAACAAATGTAGCCTACAGTGTTTAAAGCACACTTTTTTTTACAAGTCTCAGTCACAAATGAGACTATGGTGAACGACATGTGAACGAGAGTCTTGTAGAATTATGACTCTTGAGTTTTCAGTTCATCGTGTTCATCGTGTTCTGCGTGCTCTGGGAATTACTGGCTCAAATGAACTAAATTAGTCATACAAATTATTTATTTTGACTCAACGAGTCGAAAAGATCACAGTCAGTAAAAAGAGCCAAACTTCCCATCACTATTATTAACCTCACGTGCCATTGTCTTTTGTCAATATTTCACTGATCTAGGATCAGACTGACATGTGACTGGGGGTAACACTCCAGCCCCTGTACATGTCCTGGGACTGTGACAAAGCCAAGGTCAAGGTCGTACCTGTCCCCCGTGATGAAGAACACAGTACAGTCCATACTCTAGAGCCGGGTTTCCCAAACTCAGTCCTGGGGCCCACCCTGGGTGCACGTTTTGGTTTTTGCTCTAGCACTACACAGCGGATTCAAATAATCAAAGCTTGACGATGATATGGTTATTTGAATCAGCTGTGTAGTCATATACCAAAACGTACACCTAGGGATGTCCCCAGGACCGAGTTTAGGAAACCCTGCTCTGGAGAGGGAAGGAGAGATTGTGGAGGGGAGGGGTTTATTGATATTGGTTATTGTCGCATCCTAAGAAGCTGGGTTCTTTTACTGAAGACTCCGAGGCGTACTTATAATAACCGGAACAGATTTATTTAATGTTCTCCTTAACACATTACAGTCGACTGCACTCTACAGTATCTTCAGCCCAACTCTTCCATACATCATTGAACTTTTACCGCCCTTGCATCTCGTAATCCAATCACTTCAATGCAAGAACGGAAACCCCATTGTCATTTGTTAATTCAAATAACCGAACCCCTGCATACAAATCCCATTGGCTATTTGCAACCATTTTAAATCTAAACTCATTAACACATAATACATTTCTCAATACACCACAGTTATTATACCCATCCAGTTGGTTTTTGATCTACAAGTGGATTGTCTATAGATGGGAGCTAATGATTGATTTCACATTGGTCAACAGTCTGCGGCACTTGCTAGTCCGAACCCGTTGGCTGCCACAGGTGCATTGTGGGGTATGAAGGTCTGTTTGAGAAGGAGCTCAGCTTCGCCATAGAGACTGCGTCCGGCAACCACCCATAAGATCTGGGGGTTGTAGAGCTCCAGCAGACAGACCACTCCGTCCTGAAAGCCCACCACCACCAGTCCCTCCTCTAGGGTTCACCTACACACACAGGCACGGGCAAACACTCTCAACACACAGTACATTACACAGATTAACAAGCGTTAAGGCATTGCATAAATTATTATTTTACCATACAGTTAAGTCTGACAACTGTAACTTAGTGAGCTCAAAAAGTATTGGAACAGTGATGTTGTTGTTTTGGCTCTGTATTTTCATCCATATCGGGTGAACGGTTTAGAAATTACTGCACTTTTTCTACATACTGTTGTCCCGCCATTTTAGGAGACCAAAAGTATTGGGACAAATTAACTTATGTGTATTAAAGTATTTGGTCCCATGTTCATAGCACGCAATGATTATGTCAAGCTTGTCACTACACGTTTGTTGGATGCGTTTGCTGTTTGTTTTGGTTGTGTTTCAGATTATTTTGTGCCCAATAGAAATTAATTGGTGAGTAATGTTTTGTGTCATTTTGGAGTCACTTAATTAAATTGTAAAAAAGAATAAGAATTTAATATGGTAATCCTGAATGGATTGAGAATAATGATCAGAGAGAAAGATGGAGACACAAATACTGTAGGGGGGCTAGCATTTTTTGGGGGGTATGATATGTGTGTCTAACTTTCTCACTCGTCATTATTCAAGATTCATTCAGGATTACCCATGACCATGGAGGACATGCTAACGTTGCGTCCGATCACAATCTTGTTCATGGGCTCGATCTCAAATAGACCGATGTCATCGTTACAGTCCGCCGTGTCAATACTCTCAAAGTCTCAGCCCTGCACAGGGTGGAGGAAGTGACATCATCAGGGAGAAAAACTGACCACAGACCAGTTGTTCAGGCCGGCTTTTTAGGGTTAGCAGAGACCTCTTAGACTGGGGCTGAGAGGACTGTACTATATCTGAAAGGTTACCCTAATGGCTCCGTCAGTGCCAATGGTCATGAGTTCCTCCTCGTCCAGGACAAACTGCTGGGTGGTGCCAGCGTGGCACGTCCTTCCACCCTTATGGCAGATCTCCACCTTGATCAGACCCCTGTCCCACACTAGCATGTTCCCCCACTCAGACACCACTTGGCACTGTTAGGTTCTAATTCTCAGAGTAAAAACTCAACGGACACTATGAAAGCTAAAACCAAGTTAATTCTTCCCAGAGGATCAATACAGCTGCATTAGACGATGACATATTCACACAAGCACTGATATGTAACTATGTTGAGTCTCCTCCTACACATCTAAACAGTCAATGCATCTCTGCTGCTAGACAGAACCTTAGTGATATCTGTTCTTCCTCACTTCATCTGACCTAACCTCTACCCCAAAGTGCTCACTCCTCCCCAACTCATGGCCGTCATGGTGATTGGTACCAGACTGTCTCTCTTCTCCTCGGATCCCTGATTGCTAATAATAACTTTATCTGACATAATGTAAATGTTATGGATTACCCTCTTTCCCTCAGTGACATGAATAAGTATATTTCATATTCTCAGAACCCAATAACACACAGACAGAAGGGATGTGATCGGGACAACATAGAACAACAGGAAAATAGCATATTGCTTTGGGTCATTTTCAATGGAATAGTAGGAATTGAATGATAAGAGCAGTGGACAGACCTTCCCCATGATATCTGTCAGGGTAGTCTACTTAAACCTTTCCAGAAGGCCTTTCAGTTTGAGACCAGTAAAAGTGCTGGCCATTTTCTAAAGCCTAGAGGAATGGATGATAAGAGATCAACTCACATGGTGTACGACTCTGTACATATAATAAGCCATTTATGGATTTATTGTCCATATTTCATGATGAAATCTGTTTTCTCTTAAGGGGTTTGGCGTTCTATAAAGTGCAAATTTATAAAAGTGCAAGTACACAAAAACATTTGGATTGATTGATTGCTACTGACTTCTTGTGTCCTGATCCGGAGGTGGTGAGTTGCCCGGCGTTGTTAGGTGACCCTTAGACGTCCTGTGAGAACGAAGGCCTTGCTACCCAGCATCACCTGTTCATGCCTCCACTCCCACAATGTCAGCAAGTAGTCCGGAGCACTACCCACACTGGCCAGCAGGGTGCCCTCACAGTTAAAGTCCACAGACCAAATGTCTTGATCATTGATCATATGCTTCATAAATTGTTAAAAATCTAATAGTTTGTGTGTGTGTTGTAGTTCCCATACCTCTGAGAATGCGGTAGGATTGTAGTGAGGGATATTCATAGATGACGATGTTGGGCTGGTCTCCCTTCTCTGCCAAAGCAAAGTATCTCTTACTGGGGTGGGCCTGCAGAGAAACACAGTGGCAGATGGGTTTAAAATGAGGGTGTGTCAAGGTTATCCAGGGCCAGTGTATTTGTTTGACACTACCATGGTGGTGTGATACCTCCCCCACTACAGGAGTGGAGGTAGCGTTGCTCCTTGTTCCGGATGTTCAGGAAGATAAGCAGGTTTTCCACCCACGATGGTCAGCACTCGCTCATCCAACAACTGCAGGTTTGCCTTGCGCCCACAGTAATACCCAAAAGAGTGCCTTGGAAAGCATCACAACCCACAAAACATATTAGCTTGAGGTAGTGGTCGGATATGTAGACTACTATACGAACCTCTGGCAAATGGAATCCACAATGTGAAAGGATACGTTAGGTGCTCCTCCTCTTTCTCCACAGTTTTACTACTCCCACAAGGCTCAGTGGTTCTGGTGTGTCAGGTCTAGCTCCTGTCTGATAACCGTGGCATGATTTACATTGTCTCTCGGCTTCCTTTTCCATGCCAGGTCACCAAACCTTGGTTCTGAGATGCTGCTTTGTGCCCACTATTCCCAAGTGTCCTTCATGAGCTAGTGCAAGTGCCTGCGCATGTAATGCCTGTGGCAGCACGATGCCTGTTCTGCGAAGAACTAAGTAACCAACTACACATAAATTACTCGCTATTGAGGCATAAGCTTAACAGTTCTAAAAATGTCCACTTGCAATAGCATTACCTCTCTTAGCTCTGGGTCTTTGGCTGAGGCTTCTTCTACTTTTCTGGTAGTCAGTGCTTTGGGTGTAGCACTCACTGCTGCAATCCTCACATTCTCATCGGATCCATGTGAGTGTTTTTCCTGCTGTGCTCTCACTCCCAGCAGGCAGCTTCTCACTTCTGAGGTTCTCGCTGGGTCCCTGGAGTGCATCACTGCACTCCCTCTGCTGTCGGTCCTATGCCTTTGGACTCGTTTACTGTTGGGATATTATAGCCAGGTTTGCTTGTCTCATGTCTAAGCACATTCTTATCTCATCATTTGCCTTTGGTACAATGACCACTGGGTTTACCCATGGTGTGGGGTCATTAACAGGTTCTACAATGTCTATGTCCAAAAGTTTCTCTACATTTTGGTCGACCTTCTTCCTGAGGTCTATTTTGTTTTCAGTTTTCCAACTCCCTGGAACACTTGTAGGTACTGCTGTTTTAGTGAGGGCTTGGTGTCTGTCACTGTTGCGACATCAGCACCTATTCTCAGAACCCCCAGTTTCATGACTGTATCTTTGCCCAGGAGTGGTTCTCCATTTCCTTTGATTACAATGAACTCTGCATGCTCAATTATATTGCTGGTTGTGATTTCACGATTGAATGCACCCTTGACTGATAGTGGTTCACTAGAACAATATGAATTTAAAAAATGATCTGTCGTAGGGATATATGAGCAGTGGCGATTTTAGCATGTACATCTTGGTGAGGCCAAAAAACACTGTGGGACACATGCCAGCAAAGCCACTACACAACACTAAACAATACATTCATTGCACTATAACGGTGACAAACGGTGCCCACAAACTGTTAGGGCCTACATAAAGCTGCCCCAACACCTTACCACTGCTACACCTGGCTATCAGCAGAGCCTTTTCTGGCAGCGAAACAGTTCATTCAGACTCATTTACTGCCTTTAAAAAAACATAGCTGATATGGCTGACTTGCTTAAACAAATGTGGTTTATACTGACAATTGAGATGTACAAACTGTGGCATAAGGGGACGACAAGCAGATAAGAGGCAATACGTAATTTCAATTAAGACAATGAGCAAGCGACAATGGACGTGGTCAATATAACTATTTGTTCAGCACTTTTGAAATGTACAGCGGCAGAATTCAGAACATGGGCCATTCTTACAGTATTCTCCCTGTACATCAAGTCAGAACCATAGAATAAATAAAGGGAGCATATAAACAGACAATGAAAGCTCTTA
The DNA here is from genome assembly GCF_045791955.1 of Oncorhynchus clarkii lewisi. Classification (NCBI taxonomy): domain Eukaryota; kingdom Metazoa; phylum Chordata; class Actinopteri; order Salmoniformes; family Salmonidae; genus Oncorhynchus; species Oncorhynchus clarkii. Next base: position 38,148,607 of record NC_092147.1, on the reverse strand, counting down.
CAATATTGGATTATTACATTTCTCTAAAACAGGATATAGGCTATATGTGCACCACCAAGTTAGAACAGTAGGCTAAATTAAGAGGTGAAAATAGACCAAATTATTAGGGTGAGGCACACTGAATGCCATTGGGGTCTTTGCGTGTCAAAAACAATACAAGTCATATAACACTATTTGACATGTTAAATAAGCTTTTAATTTGACACGTCAAATAACACAATTATATTATAGAATGATGTGTGTGTTGAATTTGCACGTGTAAGCCAACCGCCACCACTACTATCAGTAGCACTGTCAAAGCTGTACAAAAAAAGTAACCAAACAAGCATGAACGATGTGTTTACAATACCACATTGGTGAAAATAGACCAAATTATTCGAGTGAGGCACATGGGTTACTAACAGCTTACTACACAACATACACTTAGTATTACTTTCTTAGCCATGGTATACATATCTCCCTGGCATATTACATAATTTATGCAGCAGCATACAATACATATTTGGACTCACCTTGTGAAGGTGGGGCAGCGGTCCTTTGTGGGCAAATTTTGTCATCGAATATGACATTCTCTGGATTTATGGCGGGAACTTTTTTTTGAAAAAAAAAAACACAGCCACTCAATTGATTAGCAGGCTAACGTTAGTGGTTTCTTTGCAATGCTTGCAGTTAGCCACTGATTCACTCGAAACGAATCATTGTTGAATTTGCGATTTCCAACTTGTTGTGTAATCTTTATGTCCAATGGCCGATGAGCACCGATACATTTTATCTATAATTTCTCTTCATTATTTATCTTCATATGTAAAGGATTAATTAGGATTTGCCAGTAGATTGTCGACTTGATTCATGATGATTACTGCTAGCTAAGACTTTGAAAGTAAGATGTTGACATGATCAGTCCAATCAAAGCTACTGTACATAAAATGTAATTTGACGTCATTTTATCTGTGGCCATTGACCTTGAGCCTTCTTGGATGGGCATTGGTAATATAACTCTATGGCAGAACCCAAAAGGCTGACATTTTTTATGTCTACCTTTTTTTAAAAATGTTTTATTTATTAATAACAAATCAATACATAAAGCACATGAGGGAACACAAGCATACATAGATTACAAACAATAGACAATCGAGCTAGGGGGTACAATATCACATTACAATTACACAAGGACCTTAAGGGACATGCATATACTTACAATTCTAACAGCTTTTTTGTTAGTAGAGCATTTAACCGTCTTAAAATACAGTTCAATTTATTTTTGTAGGGTACGAAAATGTGGTTTTCTGTTTGTAAATTTACATTTGTGTATATGAAATTTGGCCAAAAGAATAATAAAATTAATTACATAAAAATGATTCCGCTTATTTCTATTGTATGTAAAGAATCCAAACAGTACATCTCTCCACAATAGTGTAAAATCTTCATAAATGTGTTCAATTATAAACCTACTGATGTCTTGCCACAGTTTTCTTACATGCATACAATGCCAAAAAAGATGCACAACTGTTTCTGGTTGGTCATTACAAAAGGAGCAATTTGAGTTGATGTTTTCCTTAAACTTCTTCATATAGTGGTTGGCAGGATAATTTTTATGTCTACCTTTACTAAGCACTTAAACTTGGAGATGACGTACTGTCCCCATGAGTGACAGAACACTGAGCCAATCATGGCGCAACGCCCCGTATCTTCTGCTGGCTCACTCCACCACCACAGAAAGCACTGAGCTAGGCTGAAACACCTGCATGGTAGAGCTGCCTTACTCAAGAAAACAAAAAAAGAGACCATGTGTGCATGCAGCTTTAATAAATCCTCTTAGGGATCGGACCCTTTTTTTTCGATTTTGCCTAAAATAACATACCCAAATCTAACTGCCTGTAGCTCAGGACCTGAAGCAAGGACCTTAACCATATTCTTGATACCATTTGAAAGGAAACACTTTGAAGTTTGTGGAAATGTGAAACGTAGGATAATATAACACATTAGATCTGATAAAAGATAATACAAAGAAAAACATGTTTATTTGTTTTTGTTCCATCATCTTTAAACGCAAGAACAAGGCCAAAATGTGGAAGCAGTGTACAGTTTCAATGAGCCATTGCATTTCTGTTCAAATGTTGTATTGACTGCCCAAATGTGCCTAATTGGTTTATTATTACATTTTCAACTTCATAACTGTGCACTCTCCTAAAACAATAGCATGGTATTCTTTCAATGTAATAGCTACTGTGAATTGGACAGTGCAGTTAGTTTAACAAGAATTATCCATATCAGATATGTCTATTTCCTGGGAAATGTTCTTGTTACTTACAACCTCATGCTAATCACATTAGCTCAACCGTCCCGTGGGGGGGGACAGCAATCCTGTAGAGGTTTTAACTGAATTATATATATATACATTTATTTTTGACATTGTTTGCAAACTGATATGTGACACATATTAATGCCAAAATAACATGCAAAACAGGCAAGCCAAAAAATATAAATATTTATATATTTTTTTTTATGTTGCTAAAAATCTGGGGCTAATTGTCAATCTAATATTAATGTACAACAATATAGAAGATACATAACTAAAAGTTATGCAATATGGGTATATGTCCACTGCACACTTCTTAGGTGTGTAATTGACATGAGATTACAGTACACAAACAAGAGTGTGCAATATATAAGGCTAGTCCGTGAACCTTCTGAAGTCTGTTTGAGGTCATTAGGTCACATAACCAAGGAGCTATTGAAATTCTAAAGTTTGAAAAATGCATGTAAAAACGTGTGAGATGAAAATGGACAAACTAAAGGGTGTGCAATGTGTAGGCCCACTGAGTGGACATTCTGAACCAAGGAGCTCTTGAAATTCGAATGTAAGACAAGTTTGTACTTTGTTTACGCTCCCTAACTAATACGGAAAGCTGCTCACATTTACACATTTACTAGCTTTGAAAAGTTAATTATTGTCCAAATCGTGAAAATAAGACCTGTGCAATGTTTCCAACATCATGACACTTATTTGGAGTCTGTGGCTCAAGTGGTTTGAAAGCTATTGAGGTTTGAAAGTGTGAATATCTGGCGAATATCCAACCTGAAACTGTCTTTACCTTGGTACTCAGTGGATATTCTGAAAGGGTTGTAGGTCATGACGGTAAGGAAATATTGAAATTTGAAACTTTAAAAAATGTATCATAAAATCTCATGAGATGCAAATGGATAAGCAAAAGGGTGTGCAATGTGTAGGCCCACTGAGTGGACATTATTAACCTTATTTGAGGTTTGTGACATGACCAAGGCGCTATTGAATTACAAGATGTTTTATAAATAATTTAAAATAGTGCGAGATGTAAATTGACAAAAAAATAGTGTGTGCAATGTGTGTCTCTGCCATCAGGTTAGCTAGAATCCGTTTTGAACGTTTTTAGGAGTAATGGTTAAAGAGCTATTGAAATAAAAAAAATGTGATTTGTCAATACGTTGACGGTCCCTAACTGCTGTTGGTGGACGTTAGGAAAACTACAGGCGAATATCCGTCGAATATCCAACCTGAATAAAGTCTTTACCTCGGTCGCAGATTTTCCAATTTCAAAACGATTTGGAGCACAACACGAATTAGAAAAATAAATGCAGTACTTTTCAATGTGTGAGATGTAAGAGGTGTGCCGTGGGAGCGTGAGATGAGGGTCAAATCCATGTCTCACAGTCAATGCGTGAGAGTTGGCAACTCTGGTTTGATGGGATTCAGAAGCTGAGGGCCGCCTGACTGCTCAGCTGAGCGGACACACAGAAACAGAGATGAACACTGGGAAACACAGGAAAGAGAGTCGTGTATACTGTATCTCCTACTAATGTTGATTATGATTAAGGAGAAACTTACATGCTACTTACATGTATCTCAAGTTAGGATTCAGCCCTCCGTTTTGTTATCAGTGGAACATGTTCAGCAATTTACAGATGTATTTTTATACCATGTGTACCTTCAGTGATTTTTTTTGTACAGATGTGAAGAGATTAAATGTTTGTCTTTTTAGTTACATATACTGTATATATTTTTTGTCACTTGATATGTGGATGTCTCACCCAGCCTTCTTAAGATGAATGCACTAATTTTAAGTCGCTCTGGATAAGTGTCTGCTAAATATCTATGTTTCACAAGGTTTATGCTACAGTAACATTGTGTCTGAATGATGAAGACATGCATACACAGTTTGATAATATTACGCGGGCTGCCCAGTAATACTAAGACAGTATTTTCTGGACTGATGTTATATGATACTTTATGATTAATGATGAGCTGTCTCTTGATTAACAGAAATAACTTCTGCATTGGGAGTGACTCAATCTGATTACGCCCCCATTTGAGAAATGAAAAATAAATAATTTACATTATGACAAATGGATACAAAATATTATAAAAAGTATGCAAAACAGTTCAGTTAGATTTAAAGTGACACGTAGACTCATCAAATAAGAAAGTCACACAATCAAGGCAAAAATACATGTAATTTCGATATCCACCTGAAAGGCAATGTGCTGTACATCTTCTTGTGGTCAAAATAGAACAGAAACTTCCTATAGTCTCCGCCCATCTTCAGGGGTTCGTATCAGCAGTCTGTCTGGTACATTTGCCAATGTGTGTCCCTGCCTGGTTCTCAGCTCAAAGGTGCTGTACTGCGAGGAGGGGCAGACCCTGACGGTCTGGCGACCATCCTCTTCTCCAGATCCAACCCTGTCCCTGCTTCCCCCCCTCTCCCACTGGAGTGGAACCTGGAGGTATTGGCCAGGCTGAGTTTCTGGAGCCTACGTAGACTGTCTAGCTGTCGGGGCAGATGATCTATCTTGGTGTGGGTGGTCGAGGACATCTGGGGTAAAATGCCCATTTCCTGTTTATCCTCCTCTTGCAATGTCTGCTGGGCCAACCTGAGAAGAATGGGTACCATTCAAATTAGCTCTGAATGCAAGTTAAGCATTCCACTGAGAGCAATCAAGTTCAGCGTTTCACTGTAGTTTTTAGACGTACTAGCTGGTAAGATAAAGAACCTTATAAACTGGATGAATCGAGCTGACAGCCGTGATATCAGACCATATACCACTTGTATGACAAAATATTTATTTTTACTGCTCTAATTATGTTGGTAACCAGTTTATAATAGCAATAAGGTACCTTGAGGGTTTGTGATATATGGCTAATATATCATGGCTAAGGGCTGTATCCAGGCACTTCGCGTTGCGTCGTGCTTAAGAACAGCCCTTAGCCGTGGTATATTGGCCATATATAACTCCTCGTCGGGCCTTATTGCTTAAATATAAAACTGGTATAAGCCAAGGGGTGGCATACCCTCTCAGTACCTGTGGTTGCTTTTCACACGCCTTGCTGCTGCATCTCCTCCACATACACGCCTGCCTTCTCCCCCCCTCAGCGGCTCTCTCTTTGAGGGGCCCTGCCTCTGTACTCCAGCCCCTGCCTGGTCTCCCCATAGACAGCCATGGCTACAGAGGAAAGATGGAAGGAAGAGGGGTTATAGCTGGGGCAGGACCTCAGAGGGAGAGAGTTATTCTCACATGTAGAGTGAAAGAAACATAAATAAACATCTGTTGTATATGCACTGTATTATACTGTGTATACCAATATACAGTATATTATGTACAGCACTATAACTAGACGCACTAGAAAGTCAAAATGCCTGGCGTGGAGAGGACAGCAACCTTTTCCCTCTGAAGTCTATGTGCCTCAGGTCTGGCAGGAAGGAGTTACCGTCTGTCCCAGGTTTACTCAGTGGCTTCTCAAAGGCTGCTTGAGGTCCACTCTGGTCCTGCTCACCCACAGGCATAGCGTCTGATAAACCTGCTGTGCAGTCCCTTTCTGGGCTCCTCCATAGGGGCTCTAGGGCATCTGTGTTAGAGGTTGGAGCCTCTGGCATGTAGTAGCGTTTGGAGACCCGGGCTGCGTGGCCTTGTTTCTCTGGGCGTGGCCACTGGTGGTGGGACTTGGCTGGGTAGACATTGGAAGAGCGGCAGGGCTCCAGGCCTTGTGGCGGGATGAACTCAGGGACCACCCTGCACTGCATGCCCGGAACTACTGGGGGAGAACTGACACATTTCCAACACAAAACACACGTGTGTGACAGACTGTCCAATTTAACATTGACATATTTATGCAGACGATGTACGGTCCCAGGCCTGTATGTTTAGTCATAAATTAAGTCAACTTTCAAAAAAGAGCATATTTTACCGCTATGTTTTGCTGTAGTTACCTGGTGTGTAAAGCAGGCATCCTCTCTGAAAGACAAGAGTAATAACAGCATTCATACTGATCGAACATCTTTACAATAGCAATATTTGGAATGTTTGATTAGCATCTGTTAAACTGTGGGGTGGAAAAGAATGCCACTGACGACACTCCTGATTGCAGTTCTTTGTCATACTACTTTAATTCTACTATCATACTACTTTCCAGTTAGCGAACACCTAACTTCATATTGGGTGTGTGTTCTTCATGTAAATATTGTACCATTCATTCTACCCACTCTATTTCTGCGCTCCAACCCACCTCTCATCCCAGCGTGGCTTCTGTGATCGGGGCTGAAGGGCATGGGTTGCTGCTGAATGGGGGTGGTGTGAACCCTGATCTTCGAGGTGGGCACAGGCACAGAGAAGCCGCGTTGCTGTACAGCTGTAAAAGATAAGGTGCGCCGCTGAGGTCCCGGTCGCGGGGCCTGGGAGGAGCCAAACTGCAGCTGGGGACTCCAATACTGCAGCCGCTCCTCCTCCGGCTCCTCTGAGGAAGGGATGTTTATTGTAATAAATATTACCCTGGAGGCTGAACTGAGCGATTTCTGCTATATGGGCCAGTTGCAAAGTACAAATTAATTAATTAATTTAAGGGTAGGGTTAGGCATTAGGGTTAGTATTGTGGTTAGGGTCAAGATAATATTGTATTACTTTGTGACTGTGCCAGCAAGTGGCCACTCTGCAGAGGGTGTATCGTCTGATTCCAACACACTCTCAAACACGTAGATACCCTGAACGCAGCTCACTTTCCAGCTCACACTCTCAAACACATAGATCCCCTGAACGCAGCTCACTCTCCAGATCCCAATCACCTGAATTCTGATCACCTGTTCACACACCTGTACAGTGCCTTGCGAAAGTATTCGGCCCCCTTGAACTTTGCGACCTTTTGCCACATTTCAGGCTTCAAACATAAAGATATAAAACTTTATTTTTTTGTGAAGAATCAACAACAAGTGGGACACAATCATGAAGTGGAACGACATTTATTGGATATTTCAAACTTTTTTAACAAATCAAAAACTGAAAAATTGGGCGTGCAAAATTATTCAGCCCCTTTACTTTCAGTGCAGCAAACTCTCTCCAGAAGTTCAGTGAGGATCTCTGAATGATCCAATGTTGACCTAAATGACTAATGATGATAAATACAATCCACCTGTGTGTAATCAAGTCTCCGTATAAATGCACCTGCACTGTGATAGTCTCAGAGGTCCGTTAAAAGCGCAGAGAGCATCATGAAAAACAAGGAACACACCAGGCAGGTCCGAGATACTGTTGTGAAGAAGTTTAAAGCCGGATTTGGATACAAAAAGATTTCCCAAGCTTTAAACATCCCAAGGAGCACTGTGCAAGCGATAATATTGAAATGGAAGGAGTATCAGACCACTGCAAATCTACCAAGACCTGTCCGTCCCTCTAAACTTTCAGCTCATACAAGGAGAAGACTGATCAGAGATGCAGCCAAGAGGCCCATGATCACTCTGGATGAACTGCAGAGATCTACAGCTGAGGTGGGAGACTCTGTCCATAGGACAACAATCAGTCGTATATTGCACAAATCTGGCCTTTATGGAAGAGTGGCAAGAAGAAAGCCATTTCTTAAAGATATCCATAAAAAGTGTTGTTTAAAGTTTGCCACAAGCCACATGGGGAGACACACCAAACATGTGGAAGAAGGTGCTCTGGTCAGATGAAACCAAAATTGAACTTTTTGGCAACAATGCAAAACGTTATGTTTGGCGTAAAAGCAACACAGCTGAACACACACCATCCCCACTGTCAAACATGGTGGTGGCAGCATCATGGTTTGGGCCTGCTTTTCTTCAGCAGGGACAGGGAAGATGGTTAAAATTGATGGGAAGATGGATGGAGCCAAATACAGGACCATTCTGGAAGAGAACCTGATGGAGTCTGCAAAAGACCTGAGACTGGGACGGAGATTTGTCTTCCAACAAGACAATGATCCAAAACATAAAGCAAAATCTACAATGGAATGGTTAAAAAATAAACATATCCAGGTGTTAGAATGGCCAAGTCAAAGTCCAGACCTGAATCCAATCGAGAATCTGTGGAAAGAACTGAAAACTGCTGTTCACAAATGCTCTCCATCCAACCTCACTGAGCTCAAGCTGTTTTGCAAGAGGAATGGGAAAAAATTTCAGTCTCTCGATGTGCAAAACTGATAGAGACATACCCCAAGCGACTTACAGTTGTAATCGCAGCAAAAGGTGGCGCTACAAAGTATTAACTTAAGGGGGCTGAATAATTTTGCACGCCCAATTTTTCAGTTTTTGATTTGTTAAAAAAGTTTGAAATATCCAATAAATGTCGTTCCACTTCATGATTGTGTCCCACTTGTTGTTGATTCTTCACAAAAAAATACAGTTTTATATCTTTATGTTTGAAGCCTGAAATGTGGCAAAAGGTCGCAAAGTTCAAGGGGGCCGAATACTTTCGCAAGGCACTGTATGTCATTGTCACACACTATGTAGTTCAGTTCTTTGCACCCCATCATTGTGAGGTATCGTTTGTTTTGTGGCACACTTCTATTCGAAGCGCTGGGTTTCCTGTAATTAATCCTCCTGTGTATGATAGTTTTGGCCTGCCTCCCTAACGACGCCATTTGCCTATTCCCTGCCTGTACTTTAGCGGATTTCCTGTTATCAACCTATTGTCTGATCTCCCGGACTACGTTACTAGCCTTTTCCCTGCCTGTACTGTTGCCTTTTTGGACCCCTTGTGTATGAACTTCTGCCTGCCCCTGGACCCAGCTACCTTCCTCCTCCTGTGGTCCTTTACAAATAAACACCTGCTGCGCTTGAAACCAGCTCTCTGTCTCCCATCGTGTTCATTACACAGGGCAAGATTCATGACAATAAATGTCAACCTGAACATTCTGCATGTAAACTGGGAAAGAAAAAAAATAGTTTTTCTTTAGTCACGTGGCCAGAAAACTAAATCCATTCCTAATGATAAAAGTCTATCCATGTACCTGTGACAGGTGGCTGAGTACGCAGGTATGCGGCCCTTACAGCATCCAGGTATTCATTCTGGAACACAGTTAATGCTGAGCATCAGACTAGGACAAAACAATCACTGCTCGTTCATGCCTTTTGTCAAGTTTGATGGGGTGGGGATGCTCAGAGTGCATTGACCTACTGAGAAGAGGTTGGAAGGGAGGTGGGGGGGGTCTAGGCCCAGGTTGTTGTGAAATACCATGAGAAAATTTGAACTGTAACAGTACTTTAATGACAATGCAAAACTATCAACATGCAGTAGGGCTTGAAGGGTGAATGGCAGCCATTACCTTCTCTGACTCCTCCTCCTGCCAGAGGGTCACATGGCCTATGACCCCGATGCGAGTGGTGGGATGGGGGATCCAGGAGCGTCCTGTCTGACGGCTCACTTTCACCACAAACGGCACCTATACCGTTACATCAGAAGTAGAAGCGCATGTCTTCAGAAATGAGATACTGGGGAAATGCAAAAGCCACAATCTGTCTAAGCAAATGAGGAAGAGTGTGAGCTTCTCTCTCTCTAATCCATACCTCTCTCTTCTTCTTCTCTCTGACCACGGCCACCGTCTTTTCCTGGATCCTCACCTTCACCATGTCCTCAGTGGGTAGCACAGGGTCCTGCAGAGAACAGACAGGAGGAAGAATGTCATTTGGCGAGTTTGTTTTGTTCCTAAAGTGAAATCTCCACCCTTCCGGGGCAAAAGGCAATGCAAAACGAACTCGCCCAATCACGCTATATTGTCTGTATGTCTCTCCCAGCCTTTTATGTATTAGGGACCACTGTATGTTTCATTGTATCTGGTGGATGAGCTGTACTAATGTGTTGTGTGTGTGTGTGTTCTTCTCACTATGTTCTTGATGTTCCTGTGGAGGACCTTTGGGTCGACATTTCTCACTCTCTCCTGTCTCAGTCTGTTCCTCTCCTTACCACTCCTCAGGTGTTTCTTCTTCACTTGGCTCTGCTAGAAAATAAGTTGTCATTAGACTCAGTTAAAGCTATTGTACACAAACATAACTGAGGTCATACGAAGGTTAAGGTTCAAACGGCACCTCATCAATTCGGTTCAGTAGATGGACAGGCAGGCCATCAGACTCTGTGCTGTTTGAGCCGCTGGTACTGTGGAGGAGACACAAAAAGGACATTTAGGTGTATGTGTGTGTGTGTGTGTGTGTGTGATGCTCTAAAACCTTCCTTACCTGGACTCAATGTCAGAAATGGAGACGCTGAGAGATCCATCAGAGTCGACCTCCTGGCCCAGCCTCTCTCTGAGCTCCTGCCTTAACATCGCCCGCAACTCAGCTAGGCAGTGACTGGTCTAACACACACACACACACACACACACACACACACACACACACACACACACACACACACACACACATTATGGTTCATCAACATGACAAGCTGAGATGTAACCTTGGTCACTGTGGTAGTGAGAGGTTGACTCCACTCACCTTGGTTGGGTCGGGATCACAGTAGTCCAGCAGTGTGTCACATAAGTAGTACCCCAGAGACTTCAGGTCCCTGGTGGAGAAATGGGTCCCCTTCCTGTTCCCTATAATACAGAATGGAAATGAAGCTCTATAGCATGCATACACATATACACACACTACACCCTGTGCATGCTTACCCAGAGTGGAGCCTCCGAAGGTGGACTCCATGGTGTAGCTGTTCCTGATGCCCAGCCTCCACATGACGACGCGTCCTGTTCCCTCTTTACTCTGATGAACTCTGAACTTACAGCTCCTGAACGAGAACTTCAGGAAGAGGGCACAAACATTGTGTTTGACTCCCTAGCTGTGATTTATAACATAAATGTACTGTGGTTTTATACTGGAGATGCCTTCTTGGCCAGGTATCCAGTAAAAAAAAATATGATTTTCTTTATTTCAATGGGATTGGAACCTTGTCATTGGCGTTCTTGCTCATCATGAGCGGGAAGACTCTCTCATGGAGCCGTTGTGTGGCGTCATCGCTGTTGGTACAGCCATACATGAAGACGTTGTTCTTACGACTGTGACCGTGGAAATCACAATACAACACCACGTCCCTCTCAGCCATCAGTCTTGGGTGCCAAGGCAACAACAAGGACAGAGGGAAAACCATGGCAACAGGGTCAGAGGTCAGAAAAGGCAGAGTGAACTTACAAACCTCTCCATAGGTTAGAAAGGCATGACTGTGTCACATCTGTTTGAGTATCCTCCTGCTTCCCGCATCTCACCTCTTGACCATGTTCCTGGTGTGCCAGACACAGGGGAAGGAGTCCCTCAGCAGGGTATTGTAGTTCCTGTTCAGGTCCCTGCCGGCCAGAGAGCAGCGATAGTTCCCCACAACCACCCCGTCTGGGTTCAGCATGGGCACCACCTGCAAGTCCACAAGGGAGAAACACAACAATCAACATGAGTGTCTTTATTGGGTGTTTCTAATTCTGACGGGAAAACGTAATTTATCCCACATGGCAGTCAAATACATAAATGAAACACATGGATATTTACAAATATAAAAAGGCCCAAAGTGCGTCAGCGACCTTAAACACAAAAGTCTCCCTCAGCAGCCTGGCGTCGTCTGACTCTCCTAGCAGGAAGTCCAGGAAGCCCTGCATCATCCAGGAGCTGTTGGTCTCCCCGGGGTGCACCCTGGCTGTAACCACCACCGCCCGCTTGGCACTCCTATCCATCCACCCCCCTCCTGGTGATGTCACTGTCAGCACGTGCACAGCATTGCCGGCCAGGCTGCGACACAGCACCCGCAGCTTGCAGTAGGCGCCGGTGGCGGAGTTGGAGGTGAGGCGGCTGAGGTAGCGCTGCAGGTGGGAGTAGGTGTAGGGGTAGCAGTGGGCCAAATAGCAGGTGTCAAAGTCGTAGGGGAACTGGCCGGTCCATGTAAGGGAGTGTAGGGACTTTGTGTTGGTGGTAGTGTTGTTGTCCTGCTCAGCCTGGTGGTGCTGGTTGCGGTAGTATCTGATGTTGGAGCCAGTTCGGCGCCAGCCCTCTCCCTTCTCCCAGGCGGCTCTTTCAGAGTAGAGCAGAGGCCTCATACCCAGGCAGTACAGGCTGCTAGCCTTCATCAGGTTGACTATGGTGAAGCGATAGGTGACCCCCGCCTTCATGTTTCTGACCCGGAAGTAGAACCACTGTGTGTGCTTGGTGGTGTACATGTCGGTGCGGAGGGTGAGCTCATAGTCATGGACACCGCTGTGTAAGGGGGAGAGGGGGATAGAAAGAGAGTGAGAAGGAAAGATTCTTCCCTACACACAGTTACCCTCCCTGCAACTTAGCAACAATTTGTAAATTGTAAATAGGTTAAACAGTTATACAGGCTCAGTAGACTCACACTTGAACTGCCTTCTGCAGGTTGCCGCTCTCAAAGCGTGACTCAAAGGCCAGGGTGGACTTGTCCTGATGCATGGCACAAGAGGTGGAGCTCTTGATGGGCCCCCGGCTTCCTCCCACACGAGAGTAGGTGAAGTAGGAGGTCTTTGTGCCTAAACAGGGGAAAGAATAAGAACAGGAGCTAGAAGGACAGGTGAGAGAGGTAACACTGTCAGAAAATGAAGGCCTACTAAGGGCACCACTATATACCTTACTGACATAGAGTTAGGGTTACTGACATAGAGTTAGGGTTACCTGGGTCAATGCAGTAAACCACGTTCCCCTTTTCCTCCCCGACAGGCATGGGGGCCCTCTCATGGCCCGTGGGCAGGTAGAACGGCTCTGGGTCTGGAGGGTCCCACTCTAGAACACAGCAATATACAGTATTTCAATAACAATAACATTTCAATTTGGATTAACACGATACTGTATAATAGTTCAAAAATGTGGAGCCCACTGAGAAACAGAACTCTGTAATGGATAGCTCTGGACTGTTCAAAACACTGCACAGGTCAAAACAACACTTAGTGTTTGTTACAGCATATACAGTTCAGTGGTATGTACCTATGTGGTGTATGGCTTCCTTGAAGACCTCATACTCAATGGGCCAGCGGACCCCCTGGAAAGGGGTGGAGGGGATGGCAAACAGGTCCAGGGGCTCCCTAAGCCGGGGGATGGGACGCTCCCCGTCAAAATCTATCACCAGCTGCCTGGTCCTGAGGGCCTGTCCCAGGTGCAAGGTGACTGGGGGATAGATAGAAAACATCACTGCATCACAAAAAAAGGTGATAGAATTTAAAGACAAAAATATACCTATGTACAGGAAAAACATAAAAGCAACAGTAGTGTAAGTCAAAACAGCAGCGTTGCAGTTCTTGACACACTCAAACCAGTGCACCTGGCACGTACTACCACCATATGTATATATACAGTACCAGTCACAAATTTGGATACACCTACTCATTCAAGGCTTTTCTTTAGTTGTACTATTTTCTACATTGTAGAATAATAGTGAAGACATCAAAAATATGAAATAACACACAGTAGCCACCCTTTGCCTTGATGACAGCTTTGCACACTCTTGGCATTCTCTCAACCAGCTTCATGAGGTAGTCATCGGGAATGCCTTTCAATTAACAGGTGTGCCTTGTTAAAAGTACATTTGTGGAATTTCTTGCCTTTTTAATGTGTTTGAGCCAATCAGTTGTGTTGTGACAAGGTAGGAGGGTATACAGAAGATATCCCTATTTGGTAAAAGGCCAAGTCCATATTATGTCTCGAATAAGCAAAGAGAAATGACAGTCCATCATTACTTTAAGACATGAAGGTCAGTCAATTCAGAAATCCAACATTAAGTCCAACATTAAGAACTTTGAGTGTTTCTTCAAGTGCAGTTGCAAAAACCATCAAGCGATATAATGAAACTGCCTCTCATGAGGACCACCACAGGAAAGGAAGACCAAGAGTTACCTCTTCTGCAGAGGATAAATTCATTACAGTTACCAGCCTCAGAAATTGCAGACCAAATAAATGCTTCACACAGTCCATACACATCTCAACATCAACTGTTCAGAGGAGACTGCGTGAATCAGGCCTTCATGGTTGAATTGCTGCCAGGAAACCACTACTAAAGGACACCAATAAGAAGAAACTTGTTTGGGCCAAGAAACACGAGCAATGGACATTAGACCTGTGGAAATCTGTCTGATGAGTCCAAATGTGAGATTTTTGGTTCCACCCACCGTGTCTTTGTGAGACGCAGAGTATGTGAATGGATGATCTCTGCATGTGTGGTTCCCACCATGAAGCATGGATGAGGTGGTGTGATGGTGCTTTGCTGGTGACACTGTCAGTGACTTTTTTTGAATTCAAGGCACACTTAACCAACATGGCTACAACAGCATTCTGCAACAATACGCCATCCCATCTGGTTTGCGCTTAGAGGGACTATAAGCTTCATTAAATAGTACCCGCAAAACACCAGTCTCAACGTCAACAGTTAAGAAGCGACTCCGGGATGCTGGCCTTCTAGGCAGAGTTCCTCTGTCCAACGTCTGTGGTTTTTGCCCATCTTTCTTTTTATTGGCCAGTCTGAGATACGGCGTTTTCTTTGCAACTCTGCCTAGAAGGCCAGCATCCCGGAGTCGCCACTTCACTGTTGACGTTGAGACTGGTATTTTGCGGGTACTATTTAATGAAAGTGCCAGTTGAGGATTTGTGAGGCGGCTGTTTCTCAAACTAGACACTCTCATGTACTTATCCTCTTGCTCAGTTGTGCACCGGGGCCTCCCACTTATCTTTCTATTCTGGTTAGAGCCAGTTTGCACTGTTCTGTGAAGGGAGTAGTACACAGCATTGTACCAGATCTTCAGTTCTTTGGCAATTTCTCGCATGGAATAGCCTTCATCACTGTCAAACGCTCCCTAAAACACTTCTGCGAGCAGGCCTTTCTAATTGACCTGTCTGGGATATCCTGGAATGACATTGACCTCATCCCGTCAGTAGATGATGCCTGGCTATTCTTTAAAAGTGCCTTCCTCAGTATCTTAAATAAGCATGCCCCATTCAAAAAAAAATTGAACTAGGAATAGATATAGTCCTTGGTTCATCCCAGACCTGTCTGCCCTTGACCAGCACAAAAACATCCTGCAGCGTTCTGCATTAGCATCGAATAGCCCCCGTGATATGCATCTTTTCAGGGAAGTTAGGAACAAATATACACAGGCAGTTAGGAAAGCTAAGGCTAGCTTTTTCAAACAGAAATTTGCATCCTGAAGTACTAACTCAAAAATGTTCTGGGACACTGTAAAGTCCATGGAAAATAAGAGCATCTCCTACCAGCTGCCCACTGCTCTGAGGCTAGGAAACTCTGTCACCACCGATAAATCCACTATAATTGAGAATTTCAAAAAGCATTTCTCTACGGCTGGCCATGCTTTCCACCTGGCTACCCCTACCCCGGTCAACTGCCCGGCACCCTCCACAGCAATCCGCCAAAGCCCCACCATTTCTCCTTCACCCAAATCCAGATACAGTGCCTTGCGAAAGTATTCGGCCCCCTTGAACTTTGCGACCTTTTGCCACATTTCAGGCTTCAAACATAAAGATATAAAACTGTATTTTTTTGTGAAGAATCAACAACAAGTGGGACACAATCATGAAGTGGAACGACATTTATTGGATATTTCAAACTTTTTTAACAAATCAAAAACTGAAAAATTGGGCGTGCAAAATTATTCAGCCCCCTTAAGTTAATACTTTGTAGCGCCACCTTTTGCTGCGATTACAGCTGTAAGTCGCTTGGGGTATGTCTCTATCAGTTTTGCACATCGAGAGACTGAATTTTTTTCCCATTCCTCCTTGCAAAACAGCTCGAGCTCAGTGAGGTTGGATGGAGAGCATTTGTGAACAGCAGTTTTCAGTTCTTTCCACAGATTCTCAATTGGATTCAGGTCTGGACTTTGACTTGGCCATTCTAACACCTGGATATGTTTATTTTTGAACCATTCCATTGTAGATTTTGCTTTATGTTTTGGATCATTGTCTTGTTGGAAGTCAAATCTCCGTCCCAGTCTCAGGTCTTTTGCAGACTCCATCAGGTTTTTGGCTCCAAACCATCTTCCCATCAATTTTAACCATCTTCCACCACCTCAGAGTCTCCCACCTCAGCTGTAGATCTCTGCAGTTCATCCAGAGTGATCATGGGCCTCTTGGCTGCATCTCTGATCAGTCTTCTCCTTGTATGAGCTGAAAGTTTAGAGGGACGGCCAGGTCTTGGTAGATTTGCAGTGGTCTGATACTCCTTCCATTTCAATATTATCGCTTGCACAGTGCTCCTTGGGATGTTTAAAGCTTGGGAAATATGTTTGTATCCATATCCGACTTTAAACTTCTTCACAACAGTATCTCGGACCTGCCTGGTGTGTTCCTTGTTCTTCATGATGCTCTCTGCGCTTTTAACGGACCTCTGAGACTATCACAGTGCAGGTGCATTTATACGGAGACTTGATTACACACAGGTGGATTGTATTTATCATCATTAGTCATTTAGGTCAACATTGGATCATTCAGAGATCCTCACTGAATGTCACGTTCTGACCTCTATTTCTGTTGTTTTGTATTTATTTAGTATGGTCAGGGCGTGAGTTGGGTGGGCAGTCTATGTTTGTTTTTCTATGTTTTGGGGCATTTCTATGTTTTCGGCCTAGTATGGTTCTCAATCAGAGGCAGGTGTCATTAGTTGTCTCTGATTGAGAATCATACTTAGGTAGCCTGGGTTTCACTGTTTGTTTGTGGGTGATTGTTCCTGTTTTTGTGTTTGCACCAGACAGGGCTGTTTTGAGTTCTCACGTTTCTTGTTTTGTTTTTCGTTAGTTTGTTCATGTATAGTGTCGTCAATGAATACAATGAACAACCACCACGCTGCGCTTTGGTCCGCCTTTACTTCACAAGAAGAGAACCGTTACAGAATCACCCACCACCAACGGACCAAGCAGCGTGTCAACAGGCAGGAGCAGCGCGAGGAGAAGCGCAATAAGGATTTCTGGACATGGGAGGAAATCCTCGACGGGAGAGGACCCTGGGCTAAACCAGGGGAGTGTAGCCGCACTAAGGTGCAGCGGGAGAAGAAACAACAGGAACAGCCCAAGGAGGAGTACAGTATGGAGTATACTACTTGGGAGGAGATCGACAGGTGGGCGGCCGACCCAGGGAGAGTGCCGGAGCCCGCCTGGGATTCGCTGGAGCAGTGCGAGGAAGGCTACCGTAGAATGGAGGCGGTGAAAGCAGAGAGGCGCTGGTATGAGAAGGCAGCACGGCGACGCGGATGGAAGCCTGAGAGGCAGCCCCAAAAATTTCTTGGGGGGGGGCTAACAGGGAGTATGGCTATGCCAGGTAGGAGACCTGAGCAGACTCCCTGTGCTTACCGGGGGGCTAGAGAGACCGGACAGGCACCGTGTTATGCAGTGGTGCGCACGGTGTCTCCAGTGCGGGTGCATAGCCCGGTGCGGTATATTCCAGCTCCGCGTGTCTGCCGGGCTAGATTGAGCGTCGAGCCTAATGCCATGAAGCCGGCTCTACGCAGCTGGTCCCCAGTGCGTCTCCTTGGGCCGGCTTACATGGCACCAGCCTTGCGCTCGGTGTCTCCGGTTCGCCTGCATAGCCCAGTGCGGGCTATTCCACCTCGCCGCACTGGCAGGGCGACCGTGAGCATTCAACCAGGTAAGGTTGGGCAGGCTCGGTGCTCAAGAGCTCCAGTGCGCCTGCACGGTCCGGTTTTTCCAGTACCACCTCCACACCCCAGCCCTCCGGTAGCAGCTCCCCGCACCAGGCTTCCTGTGCGTGTCCTTGGCCCAGTACCACCAGTGCCAGTACCACGCATCAGGCCTACAGTGCGCCTCGCCTCTCCAGCGCTGTCGGAGCCCTCCTCCTCTCCAGCGCTGTCGGAGTCTCCCGCCTGTTTAGCGCTGTCAGAGCTTTCCGCCTCTACAGCGCTGCCGGAGTCTCCCGCCTGTTCAGAACTGCCAGTTAGCATAGAGCTGCCAGTTAGCATAGAGCTGCCAGTTAGCTTAGAGCTGCCAGTTAGCAAGGAGCTGCCAGTCTGCAAGGAGCTGCCAGTCTGCAAGGAGCTGCCAGTCTGCATGGAGCTGCCAGTCTGCATAGAGCTGCCAGTCTGCAAGGAGCCGCCAGAGCTGCCTGTCTGCAGGATGCCGCCAAAGCTGCCAGTCTGCAAGGAGCCGCCAGAGCTGCCAGTCTGCAAGGAGCCGCCAGAGCTGCCAGTTAGCATGGAGCAGCCAGGGCCGCCAGTCAGCATGGAGCAGCCAGGGCCGCCAGTCAGCATGGAGCAGCCAGGGCCGCCAGTCAGCATGGAGCAGCCAGGGCCGCCAGTCAGCATGGAGCAGCCAGGGCCGCCAGTCAGCATGGAGCAGCCAGTCAGCATGGAGCAGCCAGTCAGCATGGAGCAGCCAGAGCAGCCAGTCAGCATGGAGCAGCCAGAGCTGCCAGTCAGCATGGAGCAGCCAGTCAGCATGGAGCAGCCAGAGCTGCCAGTCAGCATGGAGCAGCCAGTCAGCATGGAGCAGCCAGAGCTACCAGTCATCATGGAGCAGCCAGTCAGCATGGAGCAGCCAGAGCTGCCAGTCGACCAGACTCTTCCAGAGCTGCCAGTCGACCAGACTCTTCCAGATCTGCCAGTCGTCCAGACTCTTCCAGATCTGCCAGTCGTCCAGACTCTTCCAGATCTGCCAGTCGACCAGACTCTTCCAGATCTGCCAGTCGTCCAGACTCTTCCAGATCTGCCAGTCGTCCAGACTCTCTCAGATCTGCCAGTCGTCCAGATTCTCCCAGATCTGCCAGTCGACCAGATTCTCCCAGATCCGCCAGTCGACCAGATTCTCCCAGATCCGCCAGTCGACCAGATTCTCCCAGATCCGCCAGTCGACCAGATTCTCCCAGATCCGCCAGTCGACCAGATTCTCCCAGATCCGCCAGTCGACCAGATTCTCCCAGATCCGCCAGTCGACCAGATTCTCCCAGATCCGCCAGTCGACCAGATTCTCCCAGATCCGCCAGTCGACCAGATTCTCCCAGATCTGCTAGTCGACCAGGATCTGCTGAAACCGCCAGCCAGCCAGGTTCTGGTAGTTTCTACTACCTGCCTGGGCTTCCTCTCAGTGCTGAGCTTCTTCTCAGTGCTGAGCTTCCTCTCAGTGCTGAGCTACCTATCTGTCCCGAGTTATCTCTGTCCCGAGCTGTCCCTCTGTCCCATGTTATCATTGTGGTGGGTAACCTATTTAGGGACGTTTAGGAGGGGGATTAAAACTGTCATGGAGTGGGGTCCACGTCCAGCGCCAGAGCCGCCACCGCGGACAGATGCCCACCCAGACCCTCCCCTATAGGTTCAGGTTTTGCGGCCGGAGTCCGCACCTTGGGGGGGGGGGGTACTGTCACGCCCTGACCATAGTTTACTTTGTATTTTCTATGTTTTGATTGGTCAGGGTGTGATCTGAGTGGGTATTCTATGTTTCATGTCTTGTTTGTCTATTTCTATGTTCAGCCTGATATGGTTCTCAGTCAGAGGCAGGTGTTCGTCATTGTCTCTGATTGGGAACCATATTTAGGTAGCCTGGGTTTCACTGTGTGTTTGTGGGTGATTGTTCCTGTCCTATGTGTCCCTGTGTTCACACTATATAGGCTGTTATGGTTTCGTTACGTTTTGTTTTGTAGTATTGTATTGGAGATTCGTGTTTCGTATTATTAATAAACATGGATCGTAAACCACACGCTGCATTTTGGTCCGACTCTCCTTCGTATGAAGACGAAACTCGTTACACTGAACTTCTGGAGAGAGTTTGCTGCACTGAAAGTAAAGGGGCTGAATAATTTTGCACGCCCAATTTTTCAGTTTTTGATTTGTTAAAAAAGTTTGAAATATCCAATAAATGTCGATCCACTTCATGATTGTGTCCCACTTGTTGTTGATTCTTCACAAAAAAATACAGTTTTATATCTTTATGTTTGAAGCCTGAAATGTGACAAAAGGTCGCAAAGTTCAAGGGGGCCGAATACTTTCGCAAGGCACTGTAGCTGATGTTCTGAAAGAGCTGCAAAATGTGGACCCCTACAAATCAGATGGGCTAGATAATCTGGACCCTCTCTTTCTAAAATTATCTGCCAAAATTGTTGCAACCCCTATTACTAGCCTGTTCAACCTCTCTTTCGTATCGTCTGAGATTCCCAAAGATTGGAAAGCTGCCGCGGTAATCCCCCTCTTCAAAGGGGGGGACACTCTTGACCCAAACTTCTACAGACCTATATCTATCCTACCCTGTCTTTCTAAGGTCTTCGAAAGCCAAGTTAACAAACAGATTACCGATCATTTCAAATCCCACTGTACCTTCTCCGCTATGCAATCTTGTTTCAGAGCTGGACATGGGTGCACCTCAGCCACGCTCAAGGTTCTAAACGACATCATAACCGCCATCGATAAGAGACATTACTGTGCAGCCGTATTCATCGACCTGGCCAAGGCTTTCAACTCTGTCAAGCACCACATTCTTATTGGCAGATTCGACAGCCTTGGTTTCTCAAATGATATCCTCGCCTGGTTTACCAACTACTTCTCAGACAGAGTTCAGTGTGTCAAATCGGAGGGCCTGTTGTCCAAACCTCTGGCAGTCTCTATGGGGGTGCCACAGGGTTCAATCCTCAGGCCGACTCTCTTCTCTGTATACATCAATGACGTTGCTCTTGCTGCTGGTGATTCTCTGATACACCTCCACAGAGACAACACCATTCTGTATACTTCTGGCCCCTCTTTGGACACTGTGTTAACTAACCTCCGGACGAGCTTCAATGCCCTACAACTCTCCTTCCGTGGCCTCCAACTGCTCTTAAATGCAAGTAAAACTAAATGCATACTATTCAACCGATCACTGCCCGCCCCTGCTCGCCTGTCCAGCATCACTACTCTGGACAGCTCTGACTTAGAATACGTGGACAACTACAAATACCTGGGTGCCTGGTTAGACTGTAAACTCTCCTTCCAAACTCACATTAAGCATCTCCAATCCAAAATTAAATCTAGAATCGGCTTCCTATATCGCAACAAAGCATCCTTCACTCATGCTGCCAAACATACCCTCGTAAAACTGACCATCCTACCGATCCTCGACTTCGGTGATGTCATCTATAAAATAGCCTCCAACACTCTACTCAACAAACTGGATGCAGTCTATTACAGTGCCATCTGTTTTGTCACCAAAGCCCCATACACTACCCACCATTGCGATCTGTAGGCTCTCGTTGGTTGGCCCCTGCTTCATACTCGTCGCCAAACCCACTGGCTACCAGTTATCTACAAGTCTCTGCTAGGTAAAGCCCCACCTTATCTCAGCTCACTGGTCACCATAGCAGCACCCACTCATAGCACGCGCTCCAGCAGGTATATCTCATTGGTCACCCCCAAAGCCAATTCCTCTTTTGGTCGTCTTTCCTTCCAGTTCTCTGCTGCCACTGACTGGAACGAACTGCAAACGTCTCTGAAGCTGGAGACTCATGTCTCCCTCACTAGCTTTAAGCGCCATCTGTCAGAGCAGCTCACAGATCACTGCACCTGTACATAGCCCATCTGTAAACAGCCTATCTATCTACCTACCTCATCCCCATACTGTATTTATTTATCTTGCTCCTTTGCACCCCAGTATCTCTACTTGCACATTCATCTTATGCACATCTACCATTCCATAATCACTTCGCCACCATGGCCTATTTATTTCCTTATCTTACCGCATTTGCACTCACTGTATATAGACTTTTTGTTTTTTTGTTCTACTGTATTATTGACTATGTTTTGTTTATTCCATGTGTAACTCTGTGTTGTTGTATGTGTCGAATTGCTGTGCTTTATCTTGTCCAGGTCGCAGTTGCAAATGAGAACTTGTTGTCAACTAGCCTACCTGGTTAAATAAAGGTGAAATAAAAAATTAAAAAAATTATTTAAAAAACATGCCATTGAAACACAGGAGTGATTAAAAATCTGCCGTTTCCAGCTACAACAGTCATTTACAACATTAACAATGTCTACACTGTATAAAGTATTTAGACCCCTTGACTTATTCCAAATTTTGTTATGTTAGCCTTATTCTAAAATGGATCAAATAAAATCAATTATCTGCTTCAATCTACACACAATATGCCATAATGACATTTTTGCAAATGTATTAAAAATAAATTGAAATATTACATTTACATAATATCACATTTACATCTACCCTTTACTCAGTACTTTGTTGACGCACCTTTTGCAGCGATTACAGCCTCGAGTCTTCTTGGGTATGAAGTTACAAGCTTGGCACACCTGTATTTGGGGAGTTTCTCCCATTCTTCACTGCAGATCCTCTCAAGCATTGTCAGGTTAGATGGGGAGCGTTGCTGCACAGCTATTTTCATGTCTCTCTAGAGATGTTTGATCGGGTTCAATTCCGGGGTCTGGCTGGGCCACTCAAGGACATTCAGAGACTTGTCCCGAAGCCACACCTGTGTTGTCTTGGCTGTGTGCTTAGGCTCGTTGCCCTGTTGGAATGTGAACCTTATCCCCAGTCTGAGGTCTAGCGCTCTGGAGCAGGTTTTCATCAAGGGTCTCTCTGTAATTTGTGCTGTTCATCTTTTCCTCGATTCTGACTAGTCTCCCAGTCCCTGCCGCTGAAAACATTCCCACCGCATGATGCTGCCACCACCATGCTTCACCATAGGGATGGTGTCAGGATTCCTCCAGAAGTGACGCTTGGCATTCAGGCCAAAGAGTTCAATATTGGTGTCATCAGACCAGAAAATCTTTTAGGTGCTCTTTGGCAACTCCAAGTGGGCTGCCATGTGCCATAAAGGCCTGATTGGTGGAGTGCTGCAGAGATGTTTGTCCTTCTGGAAGGTTCTCCCATCTCCACAGAGGAACTCTGGAGCTCTGCTAGAGTGACCATCGGGTTCTTGGTCACCTCCCTGACCAAGGCTGTTCTCCCCTGATAGCTCAGTTTGGCCAGACGGCCAGCTCTAGAAAGAGTATTGGTGGTTCCAAACGTCTTCCATTTAAGAATGATGGAGGCCACTGTGTTCTTGGGGACCCTTAAATGCTGCAGATTTATTTTGGTACCCTTCCCCAGATCTGTGCCTCGACACAATCCTGTCTCGGAGCTCTACGGACAATTCCTTCGACCTCATGGCTTGGTTTTTGCTCTGACATGCACTGTCAACTTGGGGACCTTATATAGACAGGTGTGTGCCTTTCCAAATCATGTCCAATCAATTGAATTTACCACAGGTGGACTCCAATCAAGTTGTAGAAACATGTCAAGGATGATCAATGGAAACAGGATGCACCTGAGCTCAATTTTGATTCTCATAGCAACGGGTCTGAAAACTTCTGTAAATAAGGTATTTCTGTTTTTTAATACATTTGCAAACATTTCTAAAAACCTGTTTTCACTTTGTCATTATGGGGTATTGTGTGTAGATTGATGAGGAAAAACAATAATTTAATCAATTTAAGAACAAGGCTCTCACGTAAAATGTGGAAAAAGTCATGGGGTCTGAATACTTTCCGAATGCACTATATGTATAATATTTGATATATCCTGCTGAGAAAAACAAAGCCGATTGATGGTAGTAGACGCTAATAATAAGATTCTTAACCGTAACTAGCGGAGGCATTCAATAGAGATCTAATCTGGTCTTTTGGGATGACAGGGCTTTAAAAGATGACTAAAATGACACCGCCCTCTGTATCCTGTAATCAAGGTATTACATGGAGCAGGTGGACTGGATTGCTTTAATCAACTGGATTACACTGCTGCATCACATCCAAAAGTAACATGACCCAGCATTGGAGAAGCCTGGGAATCACGCTCTATTGTGAAATACAACAATTGTTTATCAGTCATCACTATCTGCCCATGACACAAACTTGTGGGCTTTGCTTAACACTTTAACCACAAATCCAATTTTAACCATTTAGCAACTATACACCGCTAACAAAAACCCTTACCCTACTACTATCCAGATGAAGAGTAAATTGTTATAGTTCAAGTGTAAAATAGCTTTATTCGCTATTTTGACCCATTTGTCCTTTTTGCATGTCCATATTGTGGCTCTCATCTTACATGCCCTCCTGCCAGGCTCCTGCTCCTCATCCTCCATGTTGGAATTATTGCTGTCAGAGGAGTGGGTGCCTGGGTGGCTTGAGCCAGGGTGGTGGGAATCCCTCCATCTTTGTCTTAAGAGGTTGCCTTGGAAATAATTATCTGTGCCTGAGGGGAGAGAATTGACATTTCTGAGGGAAGCACTCTGTAATGTTTTTTTTTTATTGGTTTATAGCAAAGAATGCATAAACATTTTATTTGTGTATGTAAACATAACTGGCTAATATGGCAAGAGTAGCAGTAGCACAATCTCATGTACTATGCTCAACTACTGTATAAAAGGTCACAATGGCATCTTGTTTGTTGGGGTAAGATTGGTGCCCTTGAATTGATTGATTTGCAGGATTAAATTGCATGGTAATTTGACAGAGAGTGGAATGATGTAGGTCAGGTCTCACCAAGTAACATTTATGTAAACAAATGATGCAAGGCAAGCCTCTTGAGTTTCCAGTAATTGTGTCAGGTTGCCAAGTGCCAACCTACTTGTAAAGAGTCCATAGTGCTGTAGGTGGTGCAGGATGAGTCTCTCATAGGCATTCTCTGATGTCCTCTTAGAATAAATCAGATGAAGCTTGCATTTAGCAGGCTAGGTGATAGACTACTGCAATTATTGTAATCATTTTGTAAAAATACTGTAAATATGTGATTAACCGTAAAACATCTGGGGACGGTTTCCCAAAAGCATCTTATAGAATCGTTAGAACCTTTGTTGGAGCATCGTTAAATCTCCGAGACATTCTCAAATCCATCGTTATTAACGTTGCACTTGAAAACGTTCGTAATCTAACGCCCGCCTCAGACTATTCGTAGAACAGCTAAACATGAAATCACATGATTTACCCATCTCTCTGTGACCGCTGATAACTTCCGACCAAAGTTGACTAGAAAAACAAAGTTGCCAGTGTCTTTGCAATTAATCAAAACAAGCAACCGAGATTATGCATTAACATATAAACAGTTGGCTATAGGCTTATTTTAATCATATTGAAATACATTTCATGTTCAATCAATTTAGTTATATTTTATACTTTTAGGCTAAGGTCTGTAATTGGTCTCAATATATGATGTGTAGCCTAACGTGTGCAATGATGTGGCAAATCCGTGATTCAGTGCATTTTTTGGGGGGGTAAGCATTAGAATAAGCCACCTCAATATTTAGAGCCGTAGGTAGTTATATCTCTCTAGGAGCTGATCCCTCGTCAGTTTTGTGAAATAATGATAATGTTAAGGAAATATTTGAATGGAGAAAGCTGATCCGAGAGCAGCGCTCCCTTTCTTTCTATTCTATCAGGATCGACACATCATGCTCCAACGACGCACAGCAAACCTCTCTGTGTGGTGTTTTGTGAAACGCATGTTACATCTTCTGCCTCTGCAGGAAATATGCGTAATTAAAACACGAAATTCCATCGCTATCGGGAAACCGGGTCCTGACTAGTAACGTTATAAGTACAATCTTACCTGATCACAACAACAATCACGTTTGTGTTTTGTTGGCATAGGATACTTTGTAATAAAATATTGTACAACGCCTCATGTTAAAATGTTTCTCATCTAACTAACTAGCTATAGTACTGACCAGTATCTCTGTGTCTGTCTTCAATGCTGGGCACATCCTGGTTGGAACTGCAAAAGAGAATTCCCACAGAAGTTAGTATTCACGCGTTGCTTGCTAAGTTAGCTAATATTACTTAGCTAGGAACAGAACTTTAGACCAACAACAACAAGTGGTAACTGGTTACAGCTTCTCAGATATTATCACATATTATTGAACATTCCTAACAGCAAATAACGTTAGACAAAACCCCAAACCTTTGAATGAAAAACACGTCTTGACTTGCAAGAAAAGTGTGGGTGAACTTCATAGCTAGCTAGGTCACTTGACTAGTAGCAGCTAGCAAAAAAATAACTTTCACTACAATGTTGCTTAGCAACTAATGTTCCGTGCACCGTTGCCATGGGATCAGCGGTGCGTTCAGTACGACAGAACGGTATTGAATGTTTAATTCAACGGAAACGATACTGTACTGAACGACCAGTTTGATACCGATGTGATTATGGGGGCCAGAGAGAGATTGTATGGTGGGCTGTGTGCTGCACGAGTTTTGCGATTTCAAGTGATCACACCCACCAAACGGGAGCAAACGCACCTCAAACCGTCACGTGCTACACACGTTGAAATGAACTGAACGCACCCCGGTTGTCTTGTTTGTAGCTTTGCTTTGATCGTGGTGGCGGCAATACCTAGCTTGCTACTGCAAGATCAGGATAGCGTGCAGTGTTCACCATTTGTTTTCAGCACGGGCATGGGTAGAGCACACGAAGGTAGCTTTCTAGCTGCAACTTGCATTATCTAAAAAAATATTCAATACAGCTGTTACGGGTTTTTCTCAACGAGCGATTAACAGTTGCTGTTGATGAGATATTCTGGGCAGTTGAATAAAACGCAAACTGAGTACCAGGAAGAACTTTCCCCTTCAAAGGAGGAAAACGACTGTCTGCAAAGGCTGCTTGAAGTCGCTGTTATTAAACATGAGATCAGGCTACACATAGCAGGTTCGTTAGTTTGTCTAGTTCGACTACTCTACAAAATGTACAGTATTTATTGGGCAACTCATATCAGCTTTTGTGTTTTCAATGTTAATGCTGTGTATTGTGTTTTGTGATTGCAGTCTACCCTAGGCGACTCATGACGTTTACATTGTCATTTCATCCAGACCTCCAGCAGCTCACTCTCCATGGTGATCAGGAGGTTCCCCCTGATCAGCAGCACTGTGTGCAAGAGTGGAGCCCTAGTCTGGGACAGGAGGACCAAGAGCCTACACATATTACAGAGGAACGTGGGGAGCTCAGGACCAGTCAGTGGGAAGAGCAGCTTCCAAAGCTGGAAGATGACACCAAATACTCCATATTCACTCCTGACTGTGATGAGAACCTAATTCTGCACTCGTATCTTTAGCGTGGTCAACATTAAGTTAATGAAGAAAGGGTATCTCTCCCCAGCACCTCAACTAAATAGATCCATACAGAACCTTATGAAGAGGACTACATAGTATCAGAACTAACCAGTGACTTGTCATTCTCTTGCTGCAGTAATCCAGACTGTTCTGCAGTCAATGGGGTGGAAAGTTAAGTCCCTCAGTCAGGTTTTAAGCCCGGCAAATCAAATATAACATGGACAGTAAAAAGACAAAGATCCTGTGTCAATAATAAGGGTAGGAATTCTACAGTCATCCAATCTGAAATCACCCAGTCAACGTCATAATGCTTCTTGTCATTGTAAGGTGTGGCATGTCTTTTCGTTACATGTGTTCTTTAGTGAATCATGTGAAAATTCATACAATGGATATAGAACATCCTTGTGGTGTGTGTGAAAAATGCATTGAGTCCTCGGAAAGTATGAAAGATCACCTGCAAATGCACCTTACAGCGAAGTTTACGTGTAACATTTGTCGTGAATGTTTTGTAAGGAATTGAAAGCTGACAGTGCACACAAGGACTCATTCAGCACTGGTTCCCATCTTAGAGTGCACATGAGGCCTCATACAAGAGAGAAATCATATGTCTGCCCTGATTGTGGCAGAGGCTTGTTTCAGAGTGAACATCTGAAAGCAACACAAGGATCCACACAGGTGAAAAACCATACCATTGCTGTTTTTGTGACAAATGTTTGAGGACTGGCACTAATCTGACGGGTCACATGAGGACTCACAGGGGAGTAACCATATACGGTGCATTCTGAAAGTATTCAGACCCCTTGACTTTTTCCACATTTTGTTATGTTACAACCTTATTCTAAAATGGATTCAATTGTTTCCCCCCCTCATCAATCTACACGCAATACCCCATAATGACAAAGCAAAAACAGGTTTTTAGAAATGTTTGCAAATTTATAAACATAAAACTGGTATTACATTTACATAAGTATTCAGACCCTTTACTCAGTACTTTGTTGAAGCACCTTTGGCAACGATTATAGCCTCGAGTCTTCTTGGGTATGACGCTACAATCTTGGCACAAGTGTATTTGGGGAATTTCTCCCATTCTTCTCTGCAAATCCTCTCAAGCTCTGTCAAGTTAGATGGGGAGCATCGCTTGATGTTGCCATTTCTATAGCATGATGCTGCCATTTCCACAGCATGATGCTTCACCGTAGGGATGGTGGCAGGTTTCCTCCAGAAACTTGGCATTCAGGCCAAAGAGTTCAATCTTGGTTTCATCGGACCTGAGAATCTTGTTTCTCATGGTCTGAGAGTCCTTTAGCTGCCTTTTGGCAAACTCCAAGCGGGCTGTCATGTGCGTTTTACTGAAGAGTGGCTTCCGTCTGGCCACTCTACCATTAAGGCCTGACTGGTGGAGTGCTACACAGATTGTTGTCCTTCTGGAAGGTTCTCCCATCTCCAAGGAGGAACTCTGGAGCTCTGTCAGAGTGACCATCGAGATCTTGGTCACCTCCCTGACCAAGGTCGTTCTCCCCCGATTGCTCAGTTTGGCCAGTCGGCCAGCTCTTGGAAGAGTCTTGGTGGTTCCAAACTTCTTCCACATGAGGGAGGCCACTGTGTTCTTGGTGACCTTCAATGCTGTAGAAATGTTTTGGTACCCTTCCCCAGATCTGTGCCTCGACACAATCCTGTCTCAGAGCTCTACAGACAATTCCTTCGACCTCACGGCTTTGTTTTTTCTCTGACATGCACTGCCAACTGTGGAACCTTACATAGCAGGTGTGTGCCTTTCCAAATCATGTCCAATCAATCGAATTTACCACAGGTGGACTCCAATCAAGTTGTAGAAACATCTTAAGGATGATCAATGGAAACAGGATGCACCTGAGCTCAATTTTGAGTCTCATAGCAAAGGGTCTGAATACTTATGTAAATAAGTTATGTTTTTTATTTAATACATTTGCAAAAATGTATAAAACCTGTTGTCGTTATTGTGTGTAGATTGCTGAGATTTTTTTTTATGAATCCATTTTAGAATAAGGCTGTAACGTAACAATTTGGAAGAAGTCAAGGGGTCTGAATGCCGTGTAGATGGAGTCTGTCAAATGCACAAAAAAAGGGGGTTAAATACATGTAAAAAAATAAATAAATAAAACTATTCCTGATCTTTCTTATCTCTCAGATATAGGAGAGACACTTCAGAACCAACTTCCTTTTGATATTATCTGTTTCATGTAGTGAATATTTTTTTCAATCCGTTTGTATGGACTAATAGCAGTAAGGCCAACAAAAAAAATATATATATTTTTTAAATATATTTTTTTTGTTACTGCAAGTGGTCATAAAATTCCAAATCAAAAAGCTAAATTATCCTTTGTATGACATTAAAACAATTCCATATAGCTTAGTAGAACCCCCGGAGCAGGTTTGTGATAATGTTAGTCTATTTAACCTTTATTGTATGGAAGTTTATAGAAAAATAACACAGCTTTTACACGTACATAGCTATGTCGTTTGTCTGAATTTCCTATTGTAGGCTTATGGGTTTTCTACATCTCAGGTCCTTCCTTTCTACTTGCCTCCAGACATCCTCTGTCAACAGTCAGTCTCTGGAGAGGTTCCCCCTGAGCAGCAGCACTGTGTGCAGTAGTGGAGCCCCAGCCTGGGACAGGAAGACCCAGAGCCTACACAGATAAAGGAAGAACTCGGAACCAGTCAGTGTGAAGAGCAGCCTCAAGAACTGGAAGATGATACCAAAGACTCCCATGTTCTTTCCTGCCTTTATGGAATATGACTGTGAGGATCCAACTCTGCACTCCAATCTTTATCATGCCCAAAATGATGGAAAAGAAGAGTCTCTACCCATCACCTCAACTGCACAAACAGAAACTGGTGGAGATTACTACAGAGTATCAGAACCAACTAGTGATTCTCAGCCCATCTCTGCAGGGAATCCATACTGTTCTGCAGCTCAAGAGTAAAAACATGGATAGGATGGGAATTGGAGGACCTCAGGTTAAGCCAGTAAAATCAAAGAAAACATGGACAGTAAAGACAAAGCTCCCGTATAAACACTAAGGGTAAGAAATCCACAGTGTTGCCCAATCTGAAATCACCCAGGCAAAATGACAATGCACTTTGCCATAGAAGTGTGTAGAAAGTAGTGCATGGAAAATCTTTCCACTACATGGGTTCATTAATGAAACGTGCAAACTCATACGAAGGAGAAATAACCTATTTGTGGTATGTGGGAACTGTTTTTGGGCCACAGAAAGTATGAAACATCACATCAAAACTCACATTGCAGATATGATGTTTGTAGTAAATGGTTCATTAGCAATAGGGATCTGACTGTGCACATGAGAAGCCACACTGAGCAGGAAGCGTATCAATGTTCTGTAATAAAAGTCACTATGGGGAAAATGTGTAAGAGTGCAATGATTAGAATAAATAATTAATTGACAGGGGCTGCATGAACTTCCAAAAGGCCCACGCAGGCCACTGTCAACTATTTTGCTCACAGTGGTGGTCAGTGCCGTTTAAGATGAGGGAGGATGATAATTTTTTTAGGAGCATGGCCTTGTTTATATTACAGCATATTGGACGACTGTCATTCATATTTCATTCACCCAGCACCCAATGTAACATCGATAGGTTTAGGCTACTAAATGATACTCAAATTTTCCCTGTACCCATAATTTCATTGCTAAAACAAAGCTTATGACTTAAAGTTTACAACATATGTGCACTGGTCGAGATAATTTTAAGCAATCAAGGTAAGGCACAGTGACACATTCAATACTGCCTTGCACACTCTTGCCTGCATCTAGCTGATCTAGGGTGTAATCATTAGTCACAACAGTTGTAAACATAAGTTTCTATTGGACAAATTCACGTATGTTTATCCTCGTTTTGTTTGCTTGTATTTAAGAAACATTTTTTATCAGAATTGAAGGAATGAATACACCCCTGATCACACCGAAACACAGTTCACTTTCATAGAAGCCACATAAAAACAGCATGATCACGTTGCTCGTTGTATATATCATTCCTTCTCGCAACTATCTACGTGCTCTTCTCTCACTTTTTCCCTTCGCCTGTGGGCTTCAGTGCACAACACATCAGCTGTCTGTGACCAGGCAAAAAAAACATTCCAAGCCAAACCTTCATATCAAGACCGCTAACCACTACACACAGCCTACATGGTTGTCACGTCATAGTCAACATACCAGGACTAACACATTAGTAAACTATCATTCAGTACAGTCAGAAATCAGTTTAGAAGTTACACCGGCACGCCCTGGTGGCAATAAATTACTAAAACCAAAAGCTTACCTTGAAGTTCCAGTGTTGGATTGCCATAGCAAGCTAGCTAACATCGCATCCCTCTCTGTTTGAGCTGGGTGTTTGAGTAGGCTAAACTTTCTAGCTGCATTCACTAGCTAAGTAAAAAATATATACAACCTAAAATAGCTAGCTCTCTCGCTTCTCAATTTTGAAAGAAATGAATTTGTTCAAAACTGTTCAACTATTGTCTTTCTCTTTGAGTCAACTACTCACCACATTTATGCACTACAGCGCTAGCTAGCTGTACCTTATGCTTTCAGTGCTAGATTCATTCTCTGATCCATTGATTGGGTGGACAACATGTCAGTTCATGCTGCAAGAGCTCTGATAGGTTAGAGGATGTCCTCTGGAAATTGTCACAATTACTGTGTAATCTATGGAAGTGGGTGAGAACCATGAGCCTCCTAGGTTTTGTATTGAAGTCAATGTACCCAGGAGGATAGAAGCTAGCTGTCCTCCAGCTACACCATGTTGCTGCCCTACAGTGCTGCTGAGGCTACTGTAGATCTTCCTTGAAAAACAATGTTTTCATCAATTTGGTGACCTGTGACTATATTTAGTAGTTGTATCTAAAAAGGATAACTTTTAATGTTTCACAATTTTTATGAAACTCACTGAGGATGGTCCTCCCCCTATTTAGTAGTTGTATCTAAAAAGGATAACTTTTAATGTTTCACAATTTTTATGAAACTCACTGAGGATGGTCCTCCCCTGGTTTCTCACTTAATAAGTATAATAAATCTATATTATTCAATTATCACCTGCGTTGCCAAGGGCTAAAATAGAAGTCAGTTCTATTTGTGACGCAGATCACGCTGCAAGTCCTGCCTCTCCCATCTCCTCATTGGTTTATAGAAGCAGGTACCCACCCATGTGGGTGACAAAGACAAACGAGGTCAGTGGCGGTAATGCACCTAATTTATGAAAGTTGCCAATCGCAATATAAAGTCAAGAGAAGAAAAAGCCTGGAAGGAGAGATGACTAGAAACGATTTGGTTGACCGCTTTATGTGTGGATTAATTGGCGGAGTAGAGGACCTCGTGATCGAGTTTGGTGTGGGGGGACAAAATAAATGTATGCACAAAGGCGCATATTATTTGGGTTCGGAGGACCGCTCCTGTCATGCAGGTTCAGGTATCCTATACAGGACAGTTGTACATTCTAAAAACAGAGAAACTGCATTACGCCAGTGTTTGTGGTAATACATCTGAAAAAGGAAAAAAAAGTTACTGCGATTTCAAGTATGTTTTATTCAGTTGAGATTTGTTGAGTTATACTTTAATGCCCATGAAATATAATAAACCCAATTGTTCACTTCCAGGTAAATCAAGCTTTAATGTCTTTCTGTAAATGTGCAGTAAGTTGCTGTTCCAACTGAAGAAACTGTTGGTCAGGCAGCAGATACCTCTGAATGATGGCCATCACATCTTTTTCAGTGCTGTGTTCAAAGTCATGTCTGTTCTTGAATGGTAAATGTCCAGCCAGCTCACACAGAGCCACATTGAAGGCAGATTCATCTTTGGCACCAAAGCAGGACCTCCTAGGCCACACAACAATGCGCACACCACGCCTGGCACGCACATCAGACTTACCAGGTGGGCAGCCTCGAGTGAAAAACAGGTTGTGTGCCTTGTTCCTCTCCACCAATGAGTTTGTGACCTGACTAATGGCACAGACAACTTTCTCAAGGTCATCCATTTCAGCGTAGAACATAAAGCCGATGGGGAAGTCTCTCAGACGGTAAAATCCCTTTTCCGGCACTAAGGGTTGGGTTGAAGCAGTTTCTAAGTTTAGCTCCTGCTTCATGTAGTATCCATGAAGGTGGAGATGATTGACAGATGCAAACGCACCAAGACTATTGAATCCCACCCGGAAGCCCGGGTCAGAACTCAGCAGCACAGATTCGATTCCGATTTGGATGGCAGCGGGGGTCAGGACCTGTGGTGAACACTGGGTGGGCTCTGGAACTAATAAACAGTGACCAAATTCCAATGGGCTAACATTGACCATCACCATAATTCTACAGAGATCATCACATGGGTGTCCATTCTCTTTACAGGGGCCCCCACCTTTGGGTTGCAACGTAGGCTCAATTTGCTTACTCATCTCAAAAATGACTTCCTCTGGATTGATTTTGTTGAAGTTGAACTGCTTGGTGTCAAAGTTTTGTTTGATGCTTAATATTTCCTGAGGCTGTCTTCGCTCTATCCCTCTTTGAATATTCAGTTGGGCCACATACCGAGCCGGCCCAGGTAAAATTCTTGTCTCCAAGTCGCCCAGGTGATAACGGAACAGCCCCCTGTCCATCCTGTCAGTCCATCCGGCTTGAATTGTCGTGTCAAATTTAGACATCGAGGCAGTTCGGTCACCACATCCAGACCAGCAAACATGGTCAGCAAAATCTCGGTTACAGTAGACGAAACGTGTTGGCGATTTGCCGTCCTCCATTGGTCTGCAATAAATATTAGCACCGGTAGCTACCCAGACGTTACGTGGCACGATGTATCTCGTTTCAACAATGAGATGAATGGCATGGAGTGACAACGCCGAGTCTTATCTCAAGTTAAATAGCATGTAGCTAACGCACCGTTATCTGAATCAGCAGCGTAGAAAATACATTACATTTCTGTTGAGTTTATGTAAAAATCGATATCTAACCGCTAATCTATAAGTAGTTTAACCACGTTATTTACCACAACTATCAGGAAGCAACTAAAAACATGGCATATTTTATCAGTGTCTCCGCAACAACACTAAAAAGTACTTCCGGATCTCAGAATTTCTGAATTTTCTAAATAAAAGTTGTCCACGTAATAGTAGAAAAGTGTGAATGACCTGTATTTATTCAGGATTTATACAAATAATTGAAGGAAAAAATACGTAAACTGTAAGTCAATGTGGGTAGGATCCATCTTAGCTCTGCTTTTCTTCCTGCGTCAGCGATTTGTATTGAGGCACGTGATCGCCATCTGGCGGTGTGTTGGCGTACCTATATGCAAATCTTGTTACTATGGTATATTTCGTCGATTCGGAAAAGGGAAGTGGCTAGCTGCTTCGGAAAGTTATCGAAGCAGAAAGTGTTCTTTCTCTGAAGTTGGCTAGCTAATAACAAACAGAAGAAAAAAACAAAAACATGGGAACAACAGCAAGTCAATTAAGGAAGGATCTGCTCTCAGAATATCAGGTGAAATAAGACAGCTATCTAGCCAATGTAACGTTACACAACAAGTTGTTGGTCATTGTACTTTCTGGTAACGTGGTTAGGTTAACAAATAGCTTACTAGTTAAGCAAGCTAGTTAACGCGATATCTAAAAACTAACCAAGTTGTTTTTAGCCAGCTAGTTAGTTATATAGTTTATGCCCTCTTATAAAGAGTTGCTGTTCGGCTTGAATTAATTGCCTTAAATTAATTATCAAGTGTATTGTCAGTTTTTGATGACGTTGTTGGCAGGACAACTTCTTGAGCGCATTGCAAGTGACACGACACTGATAAAAGCAAGAAGTTGAGGCATAATTATATCAATTTGGAATGTGTGGTGTATTTGAAAATAATGCACCAACTCTTCCCCTCCAGGAGCTGACGTTTCTTACAAAGCAAGAAATTATTCTGTAAGTAACTAGCGTTTTTCCCCATTATTTCAATTCGCAGATGCTATTGTTGTCAATATCCTTTTTGATCATATAGTAAATATATAGGCTCCATCTTGCCAGTGACAAACTTCCTTGTCAACTTAACTTTAATCCTTACTTACTCAAAGTACTAAAGTCTAATTTACAAGGAAGTTTGACAGGCAAGATGAATTTACTGTAACTGTTTGAACTAGGTTGGAAAGGTTTGTCATTGTAAATCTATTGCGAAAGAGACTTGTTGAGCAATCAACATCCATACAGGCAGAGTGGAGGTTGTGATGCATGTTTTTTTTTTAGGGCACACAAGAGATTCAGTGAACTCCTCTCCAAAGAGGACAGAAACATCCCCACCCCGCGAGTGCCCATGGAGAAAGTCCTTTCACTGCCAGAACTCAAGGTGACAAGATTGCAATTAAAATTATACTAAATTACTAATACAGCGAGCAAATTATTTTTAGTTAAAAAACATTGTAACAAATGTTTGATTTACTTTTGACTGCACTGGCCCTTCTCAAGGAACTGTGTTTTATATATATTTCCATACTGAGGTTGGGATAATATTGTGATAGTGATAATACCTTTTTATTGTAAGCTGTTTGAAAAGACTGCCTGAAATGTCAGCCTGTTTTGGTGGGATGGAGTGTTGGCCTTTCCATGGTGACCTCACCAAGCAGTAAATTAGTTTTACCCTCCCCACTCAGACCACCCTGACAGTCCTAGCAAAATTCTTGCTTGAGAGATTTCTCTTTGCTAAGAAAATATTTTTATTGTTTACCCAGAAGTGATTTGACAGAGAAAAATGTCAGCATTGGACTTAATGTTAATGTTCTGTCCCCATCCTTTAGTCCAACCCTTTCAGAAAAAGGATCTGTCACGTATTCTCAACATCTGATATGAAAGATGGAAGTCTCACCTTTGAGGACTTCCTTGATCTCTTGAGTGCCTTCAGTGATTCAGCTACACTGGAAATCAAGTCCCACTACGCATTCCGCATTTTTGGTAATACAATTGAGACTTTCTTAGGCCTGTATATGTATGTAGTGTATTCATTGTTGTCTGGCAGTTTGGGGGGCTGGTGAAAATGTTGTATTGGTATTGTTTTGTCTGTTCAGACTTTGATGATGATGGCACTCTGGATGGTGGGGACCTGGAGAAGCTGGTGAACTGTCTGACTGGTGAGACGGATGACACAAGGCTTACCACTGAAGAGATGAGGCAGCTCATCAGCAATGTGAGTTAACAGATTAAGGCCACTATTGCCTGGTTCTTTCCAATGTGGCACTGCCTCAGGGGAGACCATAAACTGGGAAGCTGTGGTAGATTTGAATACTGTCTCAACGCAGGAAATTGCATTGCTAAGTATGATCTATGGTCCTCTCACTGAGTCCACCTTTCAGGTCTCCGTTTGCAGTCTCCAAGGCTAAAACAAATACTTATTTACAATATTGCAGATTCTTGAAGAGTCTGATATAGACAAAGATGGAACTGTGAATCTGTCAGAGTTCCAACACGTCATCTCAAGGTCACCAGATTTTGTCAGGTCAGTACAAATCTGATTAGAATACTCTTCATAATCTCTTCATCGCACCTATCAGCCTCCCTCTAATGCTCTGTGTTGTTCTCTAGTTCTTTTAAGATTGTTCTGTGAAGTCGACAAATAAGATGCCAGGATATGGATGCCTTGGATTCTCTGTCCTATTAATACTCAGAAGACCTTTTTTTTCTCCATTGTAATAATATATATTTTTTGATTTTGCCTTAAATTCTTTGTAGATTAATATTTTCTATTATGTTTGATAATGTATTTTTACATAATGTATATGCGATAAGAGCCCTCTAACTGTATTTTTTCAATCTAAATATCTAGAATAAAAGTAATCAAGTCTTAGTCACTGATTTTGTCATTTTTTAAATTTGGCTGAACAAATAACCATGAATAGTAGAAAGAGGAGGAAGGGAAGTGCTACTAAGGTACACAATAGTACATTTTGGTAGATAGAAGGTGCTCTTTGGTAAAAGGGGTAAATTGGTCATCAAAATAACCATGAATATTTTAATTAACCATGAATATCTAGTCCAGGGCTCTCCAACCCTGTTCCTGGAGAGCTACCCTCTTGTATGTTCACTCCAACCCTAGTTATACTGTAACTAACGTGATTCAGTTTATCAACCAGCTAATTATTAGAATCCAGTGCGATAGATTAGGGTTGGACTGAAAAGCTGCAGGACGGTCGCTCCAGGAACAGGGTTGTAAAAGCCCTGATCTAGTCAATCAAAATATGCACTGTCCTTAGTGCTCAACTCCTACAGACAGTTTTTCCATTCCATGTAGTCCTTAGTTATAAAGGATATGTGTCAGGATGGAGAGGGGTCCTCTTTGATAGCAGAAACAAAAGTGTTCCATGGCCCAAACACTACATCCACCACACGCAGCCCCTGGTTCTTGAAGAACTCTACTCATCTTGGCTCGTCTGAGCTGCTCACAGTCCCCTGTCCCAGCTGGCCATATTCAGCTGAAACAGGGATACAAGCAGAGCTTGTAGCCGTGGTTATGAGGAAAGGCCATGTCTTTACATTCCTGGATATGTATTGCGCTTTGGAATTCATAATGACTTTATGCAATGCTTAGGCCTACTCGAAGCCACCAAGAACAGGTGACATTTTCTAATCATTAATATTTTTTAAGCTTATCCCAGCCGCAAGTGTAGCGATCACCCGTACCAGAAAAATACATTTGAATATAATATGTTATGTTTCTAAATTAGCAGTTTGAGGACGCTTATGTGAAGGGCTCTTACTTGTGACTGCCGCAGTGTGGCGGGACCCACAGCTGATCTGGCTGACCTCACATGAATGAGTGACCCTGGTGGATGAACACCTCGTTGCTGATCACCTCTTGATCTTCACATGTGCTGTCACCACCTAAACAGCATACAGCAGTCCAGGTAGACAACATAAATAATGTTCTACACTGAACAAAAATATAAACACAACCTGCAAAATGTTTGTCCCATGATTCATGAGCCGAAATAAGACCCTATAAATGTTCCATAGGCACAAAAAGTGTATTTCTCTAAAATTGTGGGCACAAATTTGTTTATGTCCCTGTAAGTGAGCATTTCTCATTTGTCAAGATAATTCTTCCACCTGGCAGGTGTGGCATATCAAGAAGCTGATTTAAACAGAATGATTATTACACAGGTGCACCTTGTACTGGAGAGAATAAAAGGCCACTTGTGCAGTTTTGTCACAAGTTGAGGGATCATACATTTGGCATACTGACTGCAGGAATGTCCACTAGAGCTGTTGCTAGATAATTTAATGTTAATTTCTCTACCGTAATCTGCCTCAACATCATTTTAGATAATTTGGCAATACTTCCAACCCGGCCTCACAACTGCAGACCACGTGTGACCACGGCAGCCCAGGACCTCCACATCCGGCTACTTCACCTGTGGGACTGTCTTGAGACCAACCACCCGGAAAGCTGATAATTGTGGGTTTGCACAATCAAAGAATTTCTGTGCAAACTGTCAGAAATCGTCTCAGGGAAGCTCATCTGCTTGCTCATCATCCTCACCAGGGTCTTGACCCGACTGCAGTTCGCTGTCAAACGACATCAGTGGGGAAATGCTCACCTTTGATGGCAACTGGCACTTAGGAGAAGTGTGGTCTTCATGGATGAATCCCGTTTTCAACTGTCCCGGGCAGATATGTGAGCGAGCGGTTTGCTGATGTCAACATTGTGGACAGAGTGCCCCATGGTGGGTTTATGGTATGGGCAGGCATAAGTTACATGCAATGAACAGAATAGCATTTTATCGATGGCAATTTAAATACACAGAGATACCGTGATGAGATCCTGAGGCCCATTGTCATGCCATTCATCTGCCGCCATCATGTGTCAGCATGATAATGCACAGCCCCATGTCGCAAGGATCTGTACACAATTCCTGGAAGCTGAAAATGTCCCAGTTCTTCCATGGCCTGCATGCTTACCAGACATGTCAACCACTGAGCATGGATGTGTACAACAGTGTGTTACAGTTCCCACCAATATCCAGCAACTTCGCACAGCCATAGAAGAAGAGTAGGACAACATTCCACAGGCCAAAATCAACAGCCTGATCAACTCTATGCGAAGGAGATGTTGTGTAATGCTGCATTAGGGAAATGGTCACACTAGATACTGACTGGTTTTCTGATCCACACCCCTACCTTGAAAACAAGTTATCTGTGGTCTCCCAGTTGTGCTATTGTATGTTCTTGTTATTTGTAACTTATTTTGTACATAATGTTTCTGCCACCGTCTCTTATGACAAAAAAATAGTTTCTAGATATCAGGACAGCGATTACTCAACTCGTACTGAAATAAACAAAAATATTTAATGAGTCGGACGCAAAGGATTTACTTAAAACACCTGACAAGGCCCTCATCCCCGTCATTCGCAGGAGAAAGACCGAGATATCAGGGGCGTAGGTCGGGGTGCCTTGTAAGGATCCGACAGCAAGTGGGTCATCTGCCTTTACCATCAGTCCTATTAGCCAATGTTTTACCCTCACATTGACTCTGTACCGGTAACCCCTGTATATAGCATCGCAACTTATTTTACTGCTGCTCTTCAATTATTTTTTACTTAAGACTTATTTTTCTTAACTGCATTGTTGGTTAAGGGCTTGTAAGTAAGCGTTTCACTGTAAGGTCGACATCTTTTGTATTTGGCGCATGTGACAAATTTGATTTGATATCTGTATTCCCAGTCATGTGAAATCCATAGATTAGGGCCTAATTAATTTATTTCAACTGACACCCTTTTATATAAACTGTAACCCAGTAAAATAATTGAAATGGTTGCATCTTGCCTTCTTCATCAGAGAAAGCATCCGAGCAAGCGAAACAGCGCCCCTCTATATGTAGCCTGTGTATCTGATGCTCTCTGGACCCTGTAAAACCTAAATATTTTGCAATTGTTTCAGATGCCATTCCCTCAGGTGTTACTTTATTATTCAGGAATGTGACATAACCCTCAGAACCTGACCCTCAGAACATACCTACAATTAACCCTGTTGACCCAGCAATAGGCAAGTTTTGTTTTTCTTTTAGTCCATTCAACAATAGAGCTATAGGAGCCTTGTTTCAACAGGATGTTGTATACTATACCTTATGTCATGCCTTATTGGAATGGTTTTATTGATGTCTGTTGGGAAAAAGTTTGGATGTTGCCACATTTTTCATAAATATTATCATGCCTACCACTATATGAAGTTTAAATATATATATATATATATATTTTTGTTTTTTGTTTGTTGTTGTTGTAATGACCACCCAGAAACAGCGTTGCAGCTTTTTTTGTTATTGTATTCATGTAATGGCTCAAATGTCCTTTGTATATTCTTTCTATATACTTGTTTCCCATTTGTTAAAAATGAGCACATTTGTTAAACATGCTATGCTACTAGCCTCGTACCATGAATATGCAAAGCCATCTGGAGAACTCTAAACCTTTTCGGGATGTCACATGTCCTACTTATATCAGTACACTCATAACTTAAGCATTGCGAAATTTATATTCGATCAACTAAACCTCACGTACCAAATAATCATTTTTGGTTGACGAAATTCGACACTCATTGAACTCCATTCGAAACAATGAAAAAAACGCCACCTGCTGGAGGGAGACACATTTTCCGCTGTTGGGCCTCTTTCTCTGGTCTAGACAAATGGGCCAGGGTTCGGGTCTAGCAGCACGATTTCGACTGCTCCTACACATTTGCTTCAGTACTTCAGTTTAACTAACGCCCGGCCCAGAAATACAATTTTCATTGACGGCCACATAGAGAAGTCAGATTTAGTCATCACCTTTGTGCACAAAGCATCCATTGAAATATTCCCCCATAAAATTGCTGAGGCAGAATTTATTCCATCACTCGCAACCAAAGATATTTTATATTCATCCAATATCTGCCATGTTTTTGGATAACATCACGAGGTCTGTGCGCATGTGATGTTGGTCCAATTCATGCCAATGACTGGAACGAATTGCAAATATTACATCTCCCTCACTAAATTTAAGCATCAGCTATCAGAGCAGTTTACCGAACACTGCACCTGTAAATAGCCCACCCAACTACCTCATTCCCCAAGTTGTTACTTATTTTTGCACCCTAGAATCTCTACTTGCACATCATCATCTGCACATCTATCACTCCAGGTTTAACGCTAAATTTTAATTATTTTGTCACACCTTCCTAATCTTACTACAGTTGCACACACACTGTACATAGATCTTTCTATTATGTTATTAACTGTACATTTGTTTATCCCATGTGTAACTCTTTTGTCGCACTGCTTTGCTTCATCTTGGCCAGGTCACAGTTGTAAATGAGAACTTGTTTTCAACTGGCCTACCTGGTTAAATAAAATAAATAAATAAACCCGGATATAGAAGGTCCGTGAATCGGCATATGTGAACAGAACAGAGTAGACTACCTTGAAAACAATGGGCAAACATGTCTCATGCCTCAGTGGTCTCGATGCAGTCTTTAGTGATGAAAACATTTGATACAATGGATTAGTTCATGAATAATCACTGACTTTACATAGCAACAGTTTTTGTCCGCCAGCCTTCTAACTGGGTCATGCTGGTTGTTTAAAAACAACCAAGACATTGGAAATGTAGTGGAAAAAGAAAAGTCAAATAAAAACAATGATCCATATAAGGTGCAAGTAAATCATAACATAAATATTGTGTTGCAAACATTAAGGAAATACATGTATTGGAATACA
Source organism: Oncorhynchus clarkii lewisi (assembly GCF_045791955.1). Lineage (NCBI taxonomy): Eukaryota > Metazoa > Chordata > Actinopteri > Salmoniformes > Salmonidae > Oncorhynchus > Oncorhynchus clarkii. The sequence goes on along the minus strand of NC_092147.1, from coordinate 38,106,542 downwards.
AAAGTCAATAGATAAGTACAGCAAGATAAAGGAATGACTTGTGATGAATGCATGAAGTACTATATTTGGTTGTTTAAGTTGTGTTACTCTTGTTGGCTATGCATTGTGCCTCTAGCATCAAACAGAATCATCCATGAGTAGAAGGTGGCACATCAGTTGAAGCATGTATAATGTGTCCTCTTTAGCCCAGGACTGGGAGATCTGTTATGATTGAAAGAGATTGGTGTGCTCAAATGTTTGTAGAGACAAAAGGTCATTGGGTGGCAGTTTCAAAGGGCATATACTTGAAGGAAAAGGCTGCTAATTCTTTTGATTAAAACATATTTAGGTGAGTGCGGGTTTTTCCTTTCTTCAAGATTCATTATGAACATTCACCAACTCCAGCTCTCAGATTGTTGCACATCCCTTAATGTTTGTAAAGCATATCAGCCCTCAAACTGAAACCAGCACAGCCTACAGCCCTCAAACACCAAAACTGCTTGCCTCCTATTCTACAAAACACATCACACAGAACAGCAGTGGAACAATCATCTTAGGTATTTTCTCCTGTAGCATCACACACACTTCCATACTGTCCTCAGGGCTCATTTCCTTCTCCCCCTTCCTCTGGCTTCTTGATGATGCCATACTCAATGGCTTTATCCAGGCAGTGCTGTGCTGCTCTGGAGATGGGGCTCTGCTCTGTGGATTTAGCCAGGACGGAGAGGATCTCCAGCGCCTCGCTCTCCATCAGCGTCTCGGCCAGGCTCTTCTCCGCCTGCATTAGATTCAGCATGACCACCACTCCACGGTGACGCAGCTCCAAGCTGTCACTAAGCAACAGGGCCTGAAGGATCTCTAGCCAGTGACTAGTCTGAAATCAGAGCGAGGGAAGTAAAGTCAAACTCTGGACAGAAATAGTAAAGGAAAGTTGTCTGGTACAGTATATTCAATATAACCTGTGTGTGTGTGTGTATATATATATATCTCGAGGGAGGATGCATCACCGTTCCAGGGATGCGGGCACACAGCTCAGGCTGCTCTGCAGTCAGCATGGCCAGGGTTCCAGCTGCAGCTTTCCTCAGCCTCTCATCTTCCTCTCCACTGTAGAGCACCAACAGCTTCAGACGGTCATTCCCCGTGGCTACGTAGAGCTGCTGCACCTCAGTGCTCAGGACCAGGTTACACATGCACTCTGTGGCTGCAGCGCGGACCAGCTCGTGCTCCTCAAACATGTAACCCTCTACCTTGGGTACAGCTTTCTCCTTGATGATCTTCTGTCTGAGCCGCTCGCTGATACCAGCCAGGTTTGTGAGGGCCATGAGAGACTCAAAGTTCTGCAGCAGGGTGCAGTCCAGGGTGAGCAGACTGACCAGGGGACGCACCACCTCATAGATCTACACATACACACACACACAAGAGAAAGGAATCAGGGAGTTTACATGAGAGCACCACCATGGATTGAAATGGTAAAATCTGAACAGGCTCAGCAATATCTTATTACTAGATCTTCACACAAACATATTTATTTCTCATCAGTGGAGTAGGATAGGGTGGTTATCTCACTCTCTCCCCAGGGAAGGCTATCTCTGGGTTGGATGTGATGGTGATCTTGGCAAGGGCCTGTGCTGCCTTGGTCTTCCCGACATCAGTACTCTCAGACACCAGAGGGAGAAGGGCCTGGCAAGACAGCATCATTAAATGCATTTTACTGGTCAATTAAATCAAGGAAGAAAGGTGGTGTGTTTAGACATACAGTGCCTTGCAAAAGTATTCGGCCCCCTTGAACTTTGAGACCTTTTGCCACATTTCAGGCTTCAAACAAAGATATAAAACTGTATTTTTTTGTGAAGAATCAACAACAAGTGGGACACAATCATGAAGTGGAACAACATTTATTGGATATTTCAAACTTTTTTAACAAATCAAAAACTGAAAAATTGGGCGTGCAAAATTATTCAGCCCCCTTAAGTTAATACTTTGTAGCGCCACCTTTTGCTGCGATTACAGCTGTAAGTCGCTTGGGGTATGTCTCTATCAGTTTTGCACATCGAGAGACTGAAATGTTTTCCCATTCCTCCTTGCAAAACAGCTCGAGCTCAGTGAGGTTGGATGGAGAGCATTTGTGAACAGCAGTTTTCAGTTCTTTCCACAGATTCTCGATTGGATTCAGGTCTGGACTTTGACTTGGCCATTCTAACACCTGGATATGTTTATTTTTGAACCATTCCATTGTAGATCTTGCTTTATGTTTTGGATCATTGTCTTGTTGGAAGACAAATCTCCGTCCCAGTCTCAGGTCTTTTGCAGACTCCATCAGGTTTTCTTCCAGAATGGTCCTGTATTTGGCTCCATCCATCTTCCCATCAATTTTAACCATCTTCCCTGTCCCTGCTGAAGAAAAGCAGGCCCAAACCATGATGCTGCCACCACCATGTTTGACAGTGGGGATGGTGTGTTCAGCTGTGTTGCTTTTACGCCAAACATAACGTCTTGCATTGTTGCCAAAAAGTTCAATTTTGGTTTCATCTGACCAGAGCACCTTCTTCCACATGTTTGGTGTGTCTCCCAGGTGGCTTGTGGCAAACTTTAAACAACACTTTTTATGGATATCTTTAAGAAATGGCTTTCTTCTTGCCACTCTTCCATAAAGGCCAGATTTGTGCAATATACGACTGATTGTTGTCCTATGGACAGAGTCTCCCACCTCAGCTGTAGATCTCTGTAGTTCATCCAGAGTGATCATGGGCCTCTTGGCTGCATCTCTGATCAGTCTTCTCCTTGTATGAGCTGAAAGTTTAGAGGGACGGCCAGGTCTTGGTAGATTTGCAGTGGTCTGATACTCCTTCCATTTCAATATTATCGCTTGCACAGTGCTCCTTGGGATGTTTAAAGCTTGGGAAATTTTTTTGTATCCAAATCCTGCTTTAAACTTCTTCACAACAGTATCTCGGACCTGCCTGGTGTGTTCCTTGTTCTTCATGATGCTCTCTGCGCTTTTAACGGACCTCTGAGACTATCACAGTGCAGGTGCATTTATACGGAGACTTGATTACACACAGGTGGATTGTATTTATCATCATTAGTCATTTAGGTCAACATTGGATCATTCAGAGATCCTCACTGAACTTCTGGAGAGAGTTTGCTTGCACTGAAAGTAAAGGGGCTGAATAATTTTGCACGCCCAATTTTTCAGTTTTTGATTTGTTAAAAAAGTTTGAAATATCCAATAAATGTCGTTCCACTTCATGATTGTGTCCCACTTGTTGTTGATTCTTCACAAAAAAATACAGTTTTATATCTTTATGTTTGAAGCCTGAAATGTGGCAAAAGGTCGCAACGTTCAAGGGGGCCGAATACTTCCGCAAGGCACTGTAACTGACGTGAGGATGGTCTCACCTTTCCTCCACCCTGTGCCACCACTGTGCCCCTGTCCTCCTGCCTCTCCACCAGAGCCAAGAACACCCTGCAGAGAAAGATACACACAGGGGGAAAAGACTGCATTGTAAACGGGGAGGAAATAGTATTATTAGGCTAGAGCCAGGGAAGATAAGACAGACAAACCTGGCGATGCACTCCCTGCAGGTCTCAGTAAGGGCGGGACTCTCCTGTTTCCCCATGCACACCAGAGCAGACACCACACCTGCCTCCAGCAGCTTCATCAACCTCTTCTCCACAAACGAGTGAGCGTCCTGAAACAGACAGTCAGTGGGGCAATCTTTTCGCTATCTTGGTCAGTTACTCTATTGGCCAGTTCTCTCTTAATAAAGGATGTCTTTGACCTCAATGGGACTTATTGGTTTAAAAGGTTTAAGTAATAAAAGAAAATCTGGGACAAGAGCTGAAAAAATAACCTAATTAGAGGAATATTCCGTGTTGAGACTTGGGGTGTAACGGTTCACCAAACCCACGGTTCGGTACGTATCACTGGTCGATTCAGTTTCAGTACAGGAGGAAAATAAAATGCCATTCATAATGTTCCTGGCATGGTCTGTTGTGACAGGATTGTTATGTTGGGCCTCTAAAGTTTACACTGCTGCTGCGTTTGTAACCATGTGGGAGGTGGGAATTTACCAGTTGTGAAGTCGTAAATACCAGTTGGAGTAATTCATGTGATTTGAACTCTAATGCGACGTCAACCATGAACTAAAAAGTACAGCTATTATGCTTAAACAAAATTTGAATTCAAAAACCACATTAGATTGTTTTTTCTAAATAATATTTTGTAACATTTAACTGCCGAAAATGCTGTTATAGGGCAATTTCCTTAGTTAGTGACATCAGAGGTCACCATATGGAAGAAGTGGGTGCTCAGGATGATAAACGAGTTTCCTACTAGTAATTACCAGTTGGAGGACCGTTCACGTTATATCCACAACTCTCTGTCCATCGTTGTTGTAATCTACTGGGAAGCCAAAATTTGAACAAACTGGAGATTTAAACGATGATGGAGGATCCTCCAATTCTGGTTTATCGACCCCACCGGAGAAATAGCTCCCGGGTGCACCTCACAAAAGGACAGTTTGAAATGCGGCAATTAAAATTTCATATTTTCACATTGGCTCTGTTTTAATATCCTTAAAATGTTTTCCAGCTCAGATTTACTCAAGAGACATAGCCTATAGGCCTAGTGTTTTTATTTGTTGTAATGTATTCATTCGGGTTCACAGTGCGAACTGAACCGAGGTCCCAGTACTGACCGGTTTGGTACTAATACGTGTACCATTACACCTCTAGTCGAGACCCAGTGATTAGTGAGGTTTGGATGTCTAGAAGTACCTTGGGTAACACGGCCCTGACACACACAGTGCAGTACCTTGGGGTGTTCCTCTGGTACGTGCTGTTTAGCATACTTGGCCAGCTCCACCATCTGAGGGTCAGGCTTGTCCACATCATAGCTGTTAGTACAGTTCACCAGAGTAGAGCCCACTGCAAACAGTACAGTCTTATCCTCTGACTGTAGGGACACAATACACCGCCATCAGACATCACATCAAATGAAATGACTAGTTATCATTACATCTCTAAGGGAGGCTGGGAGGAACATATAAATATAAAAAGTCACGATGTAACAATCATATTGGCTGATTTTACTTCGATATGGGGGGGGGGGGGGGGGGGTAAGCTCACCTTAGCTAGCTGAAACATTGCCTGCAGGGCATTCCTGTCCTCAACTAGGTCCTCCTTTACGTCAGCGTCGAAGGTGAGGTAGGCCAGGCCCTCAATGGCCCACCGCCGAGACGTTGGGGGGAGAGACTCGTTACACAGCCACCTGGGACAGGAAGAGGTACATCATCTGACTGGTTCTATAATAACAAGCTACATTTTAAGTTACACACTTTGAAAAAAACACAGGTCACATACTTCCTGCACTGTTTGGCCAGTTTCAGTGTGGATCCCTCAGCAAACTGCTTCATGCTGAAATCTGTCCCCCCAGCTGAACCCAGCTTACACAAACCCTGTAAAACACACATACTTTTTCAGTTGTCACTACTTATTTCAATGTTTTTTTGTTATTCCAATGGGACAATTGGCCCAGTGTGTTGGGAGTTTAGCTGAACCATAGACAATATAACAATTGTATAGTATTGTTCTATAGCTATTGGCTGAACCCTCACCACTAGCGCTCGAACACGTATCTGGTCGTTCTCACTCTTCTTGTAGAGGTCCTTGAGCAGTGCCACGCCATTGGCTGTGATGAACGAGGCCCTCTTGGCCTTGCCTGCAGCGTGGATCAGAGCCTCCACCGCCACCTGCTGGTGACACACGACCTCCGAGGCACACAGAGAGATGACCGCATCCATCATACCCGACATCTCCAGGGTCCTGTTGCCCACGTCGCTGGGTCCTTGCAGAAGCACAGACACCGTCTGAATGGCGCGCAGCTTACTCTCCAGGCCGGGGCGGCCAAAGTGATGCCTGCACAGAACAATAGCAGTAAAGGTATCAAGAGTAGTTCTCACACACATACACAAGCAGATTGTTTGGATTTGTACCGACAATGAAAATAAAAAGATGTTCACAATTCAATAACCTACAAGACATGACTATGCAACCTGGTGGGAGGCACAAACACAATCAACACAGACTAGAAAATCAAGACAGGACCAAGACAGAACACTCACTGGACATATTCCTCGCAGAGTTTATTGAAGTTCTCCCTCTCGGCATCACTCTTCAGGTCATCATAGAGTTTGCTGAGGAGCACAGAGCAGCTCATGTGGGAGTTGTCTGTGAGAGGAGGTCCCTCAGACATCTCAGGGACCGTTCCTGCTACCTCTAGGATCTTCTTTAGCCCTGCACAGGAGAGACCAGAGATATGGTTGATCTAACACCTTGACTTATTTACATGTACATCGGATTCAAAATACTATACAATACTGTGTGAGCCTCATCTGCATGACAGAATGGCTGCATCCACCAAAGAGGAAAATACAACATGCTCTGTTTCTACCATACCCTGGTCTCTACCATACAGTGTGAGGGAGTTAGTCTGTCTCTTACCCTGGTCTATGACCCACAGTGTGAGAGAGTTGTCTGGGTTCCTCTGGGACTTGCGGGGCACCTGTTTGACCAGGAGGTTGATGGCGCTGTCTCGGCCCGGCCCGGACACACTGCTCGCTGGCATCATCTCCACCAGGTGGCGCAGCATGGAGCGCAGCTCGCGAGACGGCTCTGTACGGCACACAAGTATATTTAAGTCAGTCACCTTTCTTTTCTATCTCCGTGTTATCGAGAAGCCACAACCTGTAACCGGAAGACATGTCATCTCACCAGGCAGTATGGCCTCGTCCTTCCCTCTGATCTCCCTGTTCATGCCCTCTGTCAGGGCCTCGAACATCACCTGCAGCAGGTGACAGGCAGCCAGGGACACAGCAGACGCCCCAGAGCCCATCACCCCACACAGCTGCTCCATGCCCAGCTCGTTCACTATGGCCATGGTCTGGAGAATATGGTCATGGTTGAATGCAATGTCGCTAGATTCTTTATTTAAATCATGTCTAGTGTTTCATATGGAGAAACACAGATATGACCAATACTTACTCTGGACTGATGGCCAGTACACAGGCCAACCAGGGTCCTGAGAGCAGACAGGACCACCTCCTCCTGATTGGAGCCCAACAGACTTTGGATCAGCTTCACCCCGTCGTTACGGAAGATCTGCTCGGCTCCCGCCTCCTCACGAGACAGCACCACCAGGTTCTGAGCAGCCTGCCATTGAGAAATAGATCACAAGGTGTAAGGTTCATCAAAGCTGAAAACATGCCAGAGTGCGCTTTTGTGTAGTCAGTGTTTATGTGTGTATGGTGTGATTGTTTTACCTTCTGTCTGTCCGAGGGCTGTGCTGAGGGGTCCAGGAGGAGAGAGAACATCTGCTGAACGCGAGCATCTGTGGAGGACATCTGAACTGACTACAAGGGAGAGAAAATAAATCCTCATTATGGCCTTGGACCTCCTGGGTACATTGTAGAGACTTCATCAGAACTACATAGTCTCTGCTGGCTCGTCACCTTTTTCTGGCTCTGTGCTCCCAGCAGTCTGAGCATCTCCTTGAATGTGTTGTTTGTGGGCTCCATCTGTGCACACCTCTGAGCGTCCAGAAACGCTTCGTTCAGACGACCCAGCTTCTGCAGGGCCTGTGCCCGCCGGAACCTGGCTTTCACATCACCAGGGTCAGCATCAAGAGCTGGAGAGAGAGAGAGAGAGAAACACTACTTCGTCAAATGTAGTATATATTATGTTTTCATTGGTGAATGACAACATCAACAGGTTTGTTCTGCACTCTCCCACCTTTGGAGGCATCAGCCTCAGCCTTGGTGTAGTCTTCTAGCTTGAGGTAGCAGGCGGAGCGGTTGCGGTGCAGGACAGCACTCTCCGCCTGGCTGTGGCTCAATTTGAGAGCCTTGGTGTAAAAGCACAGAGCTCCCTGCATGTCCCCTGCATTGAACAGGGTATTCCCCTCTTCCTTCAGAGCACCAGGGTTCTGGATCAAAGATGTACAGATAGTGGGCACAATACTGTCATGATCATCCAACTTCTCTCCACAATATCATGGTCATATGGGATATACGGTACCAGTTGTAGCCCTGAAAAGCTATCTACCTTCTTCCCATCTTGTGTCATCTGGAGGCACTTTGCCTCAATAAAGAGTGCCTCCCTTCAGGTGGTCCTTTATTTCTTTCATGTTAACAATTTCTGAAACTCCTGTAGTAACTCCCTTCACCCACTGCCATCCAGCATGCTACTCTCAACCACACGTTTACATACAGTACCAGTCAAACATTTGGACACACCTACTAATTCCAGGGTTTTTCTTTATTTGTACCATTTTCTACATTGTAGAATAATAGTGAAGACATCAAAAATATGAAATAACACACATGGAATCATGTAGTAACCAAAAAAAAAGTGTTAAATCAAAATATATTTTATATTTGAGATTCTTCAAAGTACCCACAGCTTGGCATTCTCTCAACCAGCTTCATGAGGTAGTCATCTGGAATGCATTTCAATTAACAAGTGAGCCTTGTTAAAAGTTCATTTTTGTTATTTATTTCCTTCTTAATGCGTTTGAGCCAATCAGTTGTGTTGTGGCAAGGTAGGGGGGTATACAGACGATATCCCTATTTGGTAAAATGCCAAGTCGATATTATGTTTCCAATAAGCAAAGAGAAATGACAGTCCATCATTACTTTAAGACATGAGGGTCAGTCAATTCAGAAATCCTACATTAAGTACTTTGAAAGTTTCTTCAAGTGCAGTTGCAAAAACCATCAGGCAGTATGATGAAACTACACCACCCGGGACACCTACACCACCCGATGTCACAGGAAGGCCATAAAGATCATCAAGGACAACAACAACCCGAGTCACTGCCTGTTCACCCCGCTATCATCCAGAAGACGAGGTCAGTACAGGTGCATCAAAGCAGGGACCGAGAGACTGAAAAACAGCTTCTATCTCAAGGCCATCAGACTGTTAAACAGCCACCACTAACATTGAGTGGCTGCTGCCAACATACTGACTCAACTCCAGCCACTTTAATAATTGGATTTGATGGAAATTGATGTAAAAATGTATCACTAGCCACATTAAACTATGCCACTTTATGTTTATATACCCTACATTACTCATCTCATATGTATATACTGTACTCTATACCATCTACTCCATCTTGCCTATGCGGTTTGGTACCATCACTCATTCATTTATCTTTATGTACATATTCTTTATCCCTTTACACTTGTGTGTATAAGGTAGTAGTTGTGGAATTGTTAGGTTAGATTACTCGTTGGTTATTACTGCAATGTCGGGAACTAGAAGCACAAGCATTTCGCTACACCCGCATTAACATCTGCTAACCATGTGTATGTGACAAATCAAATTTGATTTGATTTTGAAGAAGGGGAGTGATGGAGTGCAGCATCAGATGACCTGGCTTCCACAATCCCCCGACCTCAATCCAATTGAGATGGTTTGGCATGAGTTGGACTGCCAAGTGCTCAGCATTTGTCAGAACTCCAAGACTATTGGAAAAGCATTTCAGGTGAAGCTGTTTGAGAGAATGTCAAGAGTGTGCAAAGCTGTCATCAAGGCTAAGGGTGGCTACTTTGAAGAATCTCAAATATAAAATCTATTTTGATTTGTTTAATCAAAATATTTTTTGGTTACTACATGATTCCATGTGTTATTTCATAGTTTTGATGCCTTCACTACTATTTTACAACGTAAAAAGTAAAGAAAAACCCTTGAATGAGTAGGTGGTTGCAAACTTTTGACTGGTACTGTACATGGTTAGATGCAAATGTAGAGAAACTGTACTAACTAGTGGTGCATGGCCCAGCTCTTGTTCATAATGGTAAGTAAAAATACTGATAAAACATAAAATTGCCAGAATAAGACCAAATGCATATAGGTATCGTCGTAGTAGCATGTGGTTAAATGTTCAATCTGTGGATGAACCTAAATAGCTAACAGTCAGATTCATCAGGCTGTAATACACAATTCATTGGTACATATGATAAACTAATGACTGCAACATCGTGTACATTTTTCTTACAAACCAGAATGTTGAATAAAATTACATTTCAACTTACTCTACAGGTTGTCCATGGTGTTTGTCCTTCAGATGGCCGAAACAAAATATCCATAGGAAAGTATTATTTACCCTACATTTTATTGCACCGGTAGTGAAGTTGACATGTCAGGGTTAACCATACTTTCCTGTGGATATTTCCTCTCAAATGTCGAGCAGCTGAAGGACAAGCCACACAGCCAACAGGTAGAGTAAGTTGAAATGTCATTTTATTCAACATTCTGACTTGTAAGGAATATTTACACGATATTGTGTAGTTTCAATCTGTATTACAAATCAATTGTGTATTACAGCCTGCTGAATCAGACTAAACAGTAAGCTAACGTTGCCCCAGTATATGTGCGTTAGGTATCGACAATGTGCATTTTTCGGTTGCTTGTAAATGTTTATTTAGACCTTTTTATTTTTAGAAGTACATACCGGCCGTATTTTCTGAGTAACGAACGTATTTTGACAACCCTTTCAGCCCTCTAGATATGCTGCATTCAAATAAATCGGAACTAGGAAACTCAGACATTCCCGGCCAACACATTTGTGGAAGGGTGACGCGTATAACTGCAACCATTAGTAAGTCTGAAATTTCCAAGATTCCTAGTTCCGAACAGTACGTGAACGCAGCTACTGGGAAGCTAACGTTACCTAGCTAAGAAACCCACCGAGCAATAGACTCAAAACTCTGCTACTGGCGATCTCTTACCTTTTCCTTCCCGTTTACACTCATGACTTCCTTCTCTGGCCGATAAACTCTGACGATAAATGAGACTCTTCTCACTGCATATGTGTTTCTTTATTTAATTGATTTCTCTGCTTTTACAGGCGCTAGTTTGTGACAGTACTTTATGAAGTTCTTCCTGTGGGTGCACGATGATGACGATTATGGAGTGGCTCCTCCCTCTACACATGCTCCATGACCAAATAAGGCAGAGAATCTCTATACGCTTTCACACTTGACCGTTTATCTCTTAAGCGCTTTATTTGGTTACATTTTCATTGCAGGTATGTTATGTATTGGACCAGTAGTCCTACTGTCAATGGTTTTTACATAGGGACTGATAAAGTGAGTGCAAAGCATCTGAACAAGGCCTAACATCAAGATGGGACGTTTCATAAAATATTATTACATTACTATTCATTAAAAAAATGTAAGCGCTATAATATAGGAATATGTAGTTGTCTTTTTCAAATGAAATACAGATCAAAGCCCAGTGCCTTACAAAATCCATTAAGTGATAAAAAATTACGTAATCCTGCAGGAAAACTACTGAACAAAAATATAAACGCAACAATTTCAACAATTTTACTGAGTTATAGTTCATGTAAGGAAACCAGCCAATTGAAATAAATTCAGTAGGCCCTAATCTATGGATTTCACATGACTGGGCAGGGGCGCAGCCATGGGTGGGCCTGGGATGGCATAGGTCCACCCAGTTCAGAGCAAGGCCCACCCACTGGGGAGCTAGGCCCAGCCACTCAAAATGTGTTTTTCCCCACAAGAGGGTTTTATTACAGACAGAAATACTCCTCGGTTTCATCAGCAGTCCGGGTGGCTGGTCTCAGATGATCCCGCAGGTGAAGTAGACAGATGTGGAGGTCCTGGGCTGACGTGGTTACATGTGGTCAGCGGTTGTGAGGCCGGTTGGACATACTGCCAAATTCTCTAAAATGACATTGGAGGTGGCTTATGGTAGAGAAATGAACATTCAATTATCTGGCAACAGGTCTGGTGGACATTCATGCAGTCAGCATGCCAATTGCACACTCCCTCCAACCCTATAGTCCCTAGCACAGGGTGCACCCGTGTAATGATTATGCAGTTTAATCAGTTTCTTGATATGCCAAACCTGTCAGGTGGATGGATTATCTTGGCAAAGGAGAAATGCTCACTAACAAGGATGTAAACAAATGTGAGCACAACATTTGAGAGAAATAAGCCTTTTGTGCATATGGAAAATGTTGGGGATCTTTTATTTAATCTCATGAAACATGGGACCAACACTTTACATGTTGTGTTTATATTTTTGTTCAATATATTTTTTATAGTGTTTTTTTTTTGTATGTGACAGTTCGAATATAAGGAGGTTTTCACGATCCTCAATTTCCCAACTAGCCCAACTCCAGTGATAACAAACACAAAGACTAAGGTTGTGAACATTATTTATAATAAGGGTTACATGGAGAAAGTTGGATCTCTCTTAAATTAAAATGGATGGCCCACCATTCATTAAAATATATTTTACCTAAACCCTCCCTGAACTATTGAAACAAAAAAGTAACCCTGCCCTATACCCAAAATAATAATGAAAACAAAGTGGATATGTCTACTGTTTACACTCACTTCTTGGACAGACCAGAGCCTTGGGTATGCAGTTTTAGAAACGGTTCTTTGTCCTGTATGCATTACATGGCAACGCAGGAGTTTTGATAGAGCACAGGGCTGTGGGCCAGCCAGAAGGTTGTGGGTTCCGTACCATCGTGGACAAGAGTAGGGGTGGAAATGTACTTATAGTACTTATAAGTACATACTTATAGTAAAAGCATTGCAGGAATCTATCATCGTATTTGCAGTTCCGAGAAAGAAATGGCCTTTTATAAAAACATTTAATCCAATTCTGCGTAATTTTGCATATTCGGCATAATCTTTTTTTAATACCAAACAATTTACCTAAATTACAGGCGAAGAATGGACAGAGTGGTAGGGCTATGTGTTCATCTTATCATATTTCCCCAATGTCAAATCAATGGGACTCGTTTGCAACAAAACGGTCACTGTTTGAAAATAATTATATCTGAGACGTCATTAGAAATCTGAGCATGGTACAGTACCTTCAACAGTTAGGTCCTACCTTTCTACCCCAGGCAGAGAAGGCCTACCGACACAGAAAAATGTAAGGTTAACCTAACAAGAGGTCACACGTGTTTTCTAAAAGCTGTCTGCGTTTAAACATCTTCTATTGTACAGAAAGTACAATCAATTGATAGACCGAATTAGATTACTTCCCAAGAAAATTATTTTTTTGTCTCCTCATCTATATAAGGTTGTAACTCAGCCTCTTAATGTCAAAGAAATGAAACAATGACATTCCCATATCCATCAGAGTCACGTCTTTCCCGGGTATTTTACAGCTTGTTTCTAGCATAAAGCATCACGGACCAAAGCGCTGTTATCATTTCATATAATCGGATCCGTTTTATTTTTTTCAAAATCTTAAACTAACAAGGGATAGACCTGTGCTTTTTAAAAATGTCTTCACTCAAAAGTAGGCATATGTCATACCCCCTCAATTTACAGCCTTTCACTGAAAGCCTAGAAAGCCCATTCCCGATCGATTGTGCTGCGACTGCTGCTTCAAGGTTCAGAACCCCAATGTAAATGACTTGAATCTGGATTATTGTGAGGTCAATAACTCAGATAAATAGCCTACATCATGGGCAACAAACATATTGTTTTTAATCAAATAAATTATAGTATAGAAAGCTATCAAAGTTTACCGGTAGTCCTCATTTTCGCGCAATCCTTCTCGTAGGCAAGTCTATGCTTGCCTTTGACTGTCCTGCTCTGCTCTTGCTAAAAAAACGTTTTTGGCTGTGCTGTGTAGGCCTATTGTGGCAGTTCAGTAGGTCAGGGGGGCTCAGGATTGGAATATACATTGCAGTGTGTACTGCAGCCTAGTTGTATTTACACTATCCCAGCAGCTATTATTAGACATATAACTTTGGTCTGTGCTTCTCCGAGCATGCACTTCGTAGCCTATAGATAATTTTATTGAGACCACACTAAATAGCCTATAGGCACACTTGATATTGCATGCCCATCAGAGAATCAGAGATGAGGGGTGGCATCTGGCACACATCAATATATAGCCTAATAAGCAACTTATTCTAAAACACTGAGAAATATTGACATTTCATCAATTACAAATTATATGACCCTCCTGTTCATTGAAATTGAAAAAGCATGACCCTCCCCCGTTTTACTCCAGGTAATCATTCTGAAAATGTAGATTCATCCCTAAATAAAAATATTCACCAAGTATTGATTTTATTAGAGCTGCAATGTTAACTTTTATTTAGTATGAAGCATTGTATTTCATTATGATAAGGATGACAAAAGACAGACCATAGATATCATACAGTATCATCTAATGTTCCATACATTTACCTGAAGTAACCCAATGCAGGGCATTAGGTATGAGCCCTCTTGCTCAGTATAGAGACAAAGTAGTTTACTGATTCACTGTATATCCTAATAAATCTGGTGCTGATGGGAATAAATGTACCTATTAAAACTATACACATTGGAAATATACAAGCAAAACCATAAGATATCTTATGATCACTCATTATCCCTATATACTCTGGTGTGATCCATATGCATGAACACACCCTGTTATGCCATAGTGTATGTATGTTATCCAGTTTTTTGTTGTTTTAAATTGATGGTCATCAAGGGATTAAAATGCTCAAATGTAGAACTTGGCATGGACATTTCTCCCCTAGGACACTCTCAGTCTTTAATGGGTCAGCCAAATTGCCTCACTGTTGTCGGTGTCCTCTGTTACCTTAGAGACAAGAGGAGTCTTGAGGGATCTTGTGCTCACCTAGGACTTGTGAGTCCCTCCCATTGCCATGGTAGCAGTAGAGCTGCTGCTGTGTCTTGTTGCTGTACGGGAAGAGGAGGCTAGAGATCCAACGGGGACACGTGACATGCCTCGTAAGAGCTGCCGTTACTGAAAGACCCCGCGCACGACAGAACCATAGGAAGTCCACAAGCATCAGGACCAGTACCAAGGACCCATAGAGCAGAACCACAGTCTGGAACAGGGACCTGTAGCTGTATTGGAATCAAAACAGAAAGCTCTCATGAAGAACTAGAGCCAAGCTTTCCAGTGGTCAATGACGATGATGCTTCCATGAAAGTCATTTTTGCAGACAGTGCCCAAAGTTTAGGATAATAATTTGATTTGATCAGTTTCCCACAAAAAATTAAATAAATAAAAATCCATAACAACAATGCAAAAATAACAACACAGGAAATATCAATATGATCAAAGCTCATAAGTGTTCCAAGGCTGAAATGAGTCACAAACAGCACCATCTGTCTCTAATATATTCCTAACAGCTTGTTTAATGAATTATTGAAGTGTCAGTTTTGCTTATATTTCCACAAAAGCAACAAGTATAGGGTGTGAAGTATGTTGTATCAACCAAAAAGCCTACCATACGCTCACTCAATCTAAGGAAAAACACAACATAAATGCTGGATAGAAAGTTCTGCTCTCCTAGAGTAGCCATACTGCCCTACAGGTTTAGGTGAGTATGGTTACTAACCTGTAAACAGGTTCTTTGGAGTTCACTCTGGTCCCTGTCTGACTGCTGTTCATGCTATTGTGGTACTGGGAACGTGGGCAGCACTGTTTGAGCCCAAGACCCTCTCCCAGCCAGCAACAGAAGGACAGGTCAGGGGGGTCAGAGAGGCGGGGACAGTGGAACCCTGTGTGGTGACCACCCCAGTGGTCAGAGTAGGCCTCACACAGCATAGCTCCACACCCTACTTCATTAGGATTTCTGCCAATAAAAAGCAGCTCGTTAGTTGCATATAAGATATGTAAGACAATTGTTAGTTACTATTGTTAGTAATAGGTGACTTAATTAATATTACAAATTAAATCAATCACATTTTATTTGTCACATGCTTCGTATACAACAGGTGTAAACTATCAGTGAAATTCTTACTTACAGGTCCTTTTCCAACAAGGCAGAGTTAAAGATAAAGAGGATTTAATTAAGATAGAAGGATAAAGTGGAGAGCCTTACCTGGTTTAAGTCCACAGTATTCCCCTGCCTTTGGTTTGTGCTTCGTGTGGATTATGTATGATGTAGAGCAGGAAACTTACCTAGCATTCCACAGGGAATGCTCACCTAGGGATCTGCTTGTCACATGGCAAAACCTTGCATGTCCTGTTTATCTCCCTATCTGGTCCCTTATCATCCCTACATTCTTTATCCAAACTTTCCTCCCAATCCAGTCATCATCCATCACTAGTAGATAATTAGCTGAATAGTCAGGCACTCTGTTATATTTTTATGTCATAATACTCTGCAATATAATAAAAATGAAGGATATTTTTTGAACAAAAGAACACATTCTCAGATGGACCAAATGTTATCAAAACATATTTCACAAAGTTCATCATAATGTAACAACTTTTCTGAGTGCGCATAAAAATCGATTTAAGATATAGATGGTTATTTAATCATTGGCTTTTGAGTACATCCCACAAAGCTTTGCATGTCTCAATCAATCGCGCTAGGCTAAAACAAAGATGATGAATACGTTAAAATAAATGGTCAGTTCCTGTCTGCTTACAGGATCCGACACTTTTTTAAATTTTCCCCTAAAATGACATACCCAAATCTAACTGCCTGTAGCTCAGGACCTGAAGCAGGGATATGCATATTCTTGATACCATTTGAAAGGAAACACTTTGAAGGTTGTGGAAAAGTGAAATTAATGTTGGAGAATCTAACACATTCGATCTGGTAAAAGATAATACAAAGAAAAAAAAACAATCTTAGAAATGCAAGAGAAAGGCCATAATGTATTATTCCAGTCCAGGCACAATTTAGATTTTGGCCACTAAATGACAGCAGTGTATATGCAAAGTTTTAGAGTGATCCAATGAACCAATGCATTTCTGTTCAAAACGTTGTATCGACTGCCAAAATGTGCCTAATTGATTTATTAATACATTTTCAAGTTCATAATTGTGCACTCTCCTCAAACAATAGCATGGTATTATTTCACTGTAAGAGGTTAAGGGGTGCTCTCCCATAGACGGGAAGCACTATTTTCATGCCACTTCGATACCATAGTGACTTTTTAGTAAGCAGGTTAGGAGTCTGAGGTTAAGGTTAGGGAAAGGGTGAGTTTGCAAAAATCACTTTGTATTGAAGTGGCGTGAAAAGTATGTCCCCTCAGAGTAGCAGGAGGAGATCTGTTGACCCTTCCTGTCCGGAAGTAATTTAGCCATTCATCGTAGTCATTGTGATCTGTAGAACTGCTATTTTCTCATATCATTCTAGGATTATGCATTATATTAATTAAGTCAGATTTAAATACAAATAAGATTAAGGCTACAAAAAAGGTTAAGGGTACAAGACTGTACATATCAGTGGTGGCTGCTGAGGGGAGGACGGCTCATAATAACGTCTGAAACGGAGCAAATGGAATGGCATCAAACCATGTGTTTGATGTATTTGATACGGTTCCATTGATTCCGCTCCAGCCATTACTACGAGCCCGTCGTCCCCAATTAACGTGCCACCAACCTGTGGTACATATCTGTCTGTGTTGGCAGAATTACTTCATAGCCCATAGAGCCAAGCAGGGATAGGCTGCCCGTCGTCACAGTTCCAAGACCAGTCAGAAACGTCCAGCTAACCCTACGTCAATGCCGGTGGATCTCAAAACTGAACTTAGATCCGCGTTAAGTAGTAATGATGTCCTTATTTACAGTAAATCATTTCAAGATCTTTCCAGCGAATTTCTTTGATAAATTATTGTATAACTAGCAAATTAGTTTTGAAGTTGAGGGTGCAGTATTTATGAAGTTTGGCAATGAGGATTAGCATAGTTCCGCTAGCCAGCTAGTTTAGCCAAGGCAAACTCGGGAAGGATATAGCTGGGCGCACTAGGCTAATTCAGGAGACTTGTTTTTGTGCCCTGACATCAGGAGCCGGAGGCGAAAAGTTTGATTAAAAGTTTCAGAGACTGAAACGAATACATCAGATAACACATATTTAAGGAGAGAGAATCGATATACAATCCCGAAATCGGCTGTAACTGTCACCAGCTAAACAAAGCTTAAAACGATGTTTGAATGACCCTGAATCCAGAAAATGAATGGTGACTGAAGTCGCTTATGGACACGTCGGTAGACTCCTCCTCCTCACCTCATTGAAAGAAAAAAAAATGAGGGAGTGGGATATTTCGGTTCCTCTTTCGTCTCTGACACGCATATCCAATCTATGGCTGACGGCGAAACAGAAAACCATTCGGTAGCTATGGATAACCGTCCACGGGCATCATAACGTCAATTCTTTTAATGTGTCCGGTAAACAGATATTCGGGATGATTTGACTCTGACTGGTAGGTTGATTTCTTTGACACTGAGCTAGCTAGCTAGTTACTGGTAGCCAGGGTAATGCTAATGCTAGCTAAATGGTTGTGTAGTCAGATAACTAACGTAACGTTAGCTAGCAAACCTTACAGTGTTTGAGCCGTGGGATTGTGCCCAGCAGCTGTCAGTCAGTCAGAGATGAGTGCAAACTCCAGTGGCAAAAGGATTGCTGAAGCAAGCTTGCTAATGCAGTAATGTAACAGCACCTGCTAGCTAGCTAACTAACTAGCTAGCTAGCTAGCTAGCTAACAGGCGTAAATGAAACAGACAGGCTAACTAGCTAGCTAAGTTGTTATGGTAACAGAGAAATGCCTACCCATAGAAATGGAACGGACTTGGACGCTCTAACCCTGACAAGTTGACTGGTAAACTCATAGGTACACTCGCAGTGACTGCCAGGTATTGCGATGCAATAATTTCAATGGTAATTTGGAATGTTCTATCAATTGATGCTGGATTGCCATGGTGATGTAGATTGTTCATTCAAATGATGCTAGCTGATGTAGCTCTTGCAATGGAATGTATTTTTTTTCTAATGTCAGTTGAGTTGACTCACAGCACAGATTGAAGCGTATGTACACTTAGGGTACACTCAAATTGTTTCAAATCCACCCAACCTGTCATTGTAGATCCTAGCTAATATAGCTAGCTAGCTGTCTGTCAGGCATGACTGCATGAATCATAGTTTATGCCTGTGTATGAATGGTATCCTATTTGGAACTACCTAGCTCATTTAAAAATACAATGACATTGACTATCCAATGAAAGCTTTATTTGTCACATGTGCCGAATACAACAGGACCTTACTGTGAAATGCTTACTTACACGCCCTTAACCAACAATGCTTTTTAAGTTTTAAGCAAATATAGTTTAGTGAACATTTACTAAATAAACTAAAGTAAAAATAAATAAAATAAAAGTTACACAATACAATAACGGGGATACCTGTACCGAGTCAATGTGCAGGGGTACCCCTGTTATTGGTAATTGTGTTAATTTGTAGATATAGGTAGTGGTAACGTGAGTATGCATAGATTCTCTCAGTAAAGTTAGCTAGCTAGCATCGAAAAATATATTTGTCACTGGGTATCACTAGATCTTGCTAGCTAGCTAGCTAGCTAGCTATATTGATACTTATTTGCTTGAAAGATGAAGAATTATTGAGTTGCCATGTTATTGTTGCTTCACACCTCATCCCACACACGGGGAATCACCATGAACTATTCCGGAGCTTTATTTGACTTCACTGATTGCTGCTGTTTTCATTTACAGGTTCGACAAACAAGGATACATTTCCACAAACTGATATTTCTTTACCACGTTGGTTTCCATCATCTGTATTGATGAAGGGGAATCAGCAGTCAGTGGCCCCATCTTTTTCTTACAAGCTCACGCATGGGAAATAATCAAATCTTTGGAGTCTGATATCCTCATGTAGTGATTTATGCATTGCAAAATGTGGAGCTTGCAACAGTGACTTTTCCTAGCAAAGATTGCAAGCTCATTTATATTAAAGGCAGAATACTTTACTTAGCTAATATCACTGGAGCCTGTCATTTCCATGTTAGGAGAGGTTTAGTCATCATGCACAGATGGCCCAACACATCATTTTTGAACTGGGAACCATTTAGTTGTTTTGCAGCCAGTGTAAGTGTTGGGTCTTATCACAAATCCCCATGGCAAGGCTGTCACTGACAGCCTGTTAGTTGATAGGATTATGATCATATAGGATTTGCTGTTGGAAGGAGGAACACCTGTCTTTCTTTAGCTAGCAAGCATCCTGAAATCCAGGCCACTGGGCTCAGCATGGTTATTTTGCTTCTTGGTATACATTCTTTATCAAGATCTGTCTGTGACTCTCTTCTCCTACACACTTGCATACAGCCTTTTACTGAGTACTAAACGCAGGATTACATAGTTGTTTTGGCCATGCTTCCTTAAACTGAGATTATTACCCTCCGGCTTCAGAAAAGGACCCTAGGACATAATTTAAACATGATGCAAACGTGACCAAGGAAATGTGTCTTATTTTTTTTGCCATTGTTGATATGCTTAGGCTTTGTCAAAGAGAGCATCGTAGTGACATTTGTCTCATCCTGGAGTGCTTTGAGCCAAGCGAAAAAGACTATCTAAAGAGCTGGTGGTACCACTGAAGCCATGTGCTTAATGTTATGGCTATGCCCTGGCAGCCAACCAGAGCGAAAGGGGACTCTGCCAGTGCTAAAGAATTAGACACAGCCCAGGGAGTTGGACTGGACCAAAGGATTGCACACACACACACACAGACACCATGCTGCGGAGACAGTAGGCTCCCTGTTTGAGCCCTCGCTGTTTAGTGCTTGTTTTTTTGTGTTTTTTTTCCCCCTCCGCAAATCTCAAAGGTTTGGATGGTTGGGAGCACAAGGGCCACTTTGAAGGAGCCCGGCTGTGGTTTGGCCGGAGCTGACAGACTGCTTGCCAGCTACTGCTGATTTAAGTACCCTATGTCCCTCACCACACCTACACCCTTACATCCACCTTCTCTGCCAACTGTTCCGCCCCTGACTGTTCTGGTTAATGGAGGTCTAAGGGAGTGCAGGCAACGTTGGGGAACTGTTGCTGACACTGGTCCTGCCGGTCACTTTCAGGCACTTTTTGCACTCCAAGGACTGCACTCCACTCTGTCCTAACTAAGGACCAATCCCGCTTATCTTGGAAGTAAAGAACTACAAGTCAAGGTATTTATTTTTTATTTTTTTTGCCCCTCAAAAGGCTTTTCTACAGGCTAAAGGATGAAGTTGAAGAAGCAGGTGACTGTGTGTGGAGGAGCCATATTCTGTGTGGCCGTATTCTCCTTATACCTGATGTTGGACAGAGTCCAACATGACCCTGCAAGGCGACAGAACGGCGGCGGGAACTTCCCAAGGGTAAGACATCTATAGACATGGCACCACTAGTAAGCTTGTTAGTCTCAACCCTTGTCTGCAATCAAACACCATGTTGTTGTGATACATCTGTGTGCTGTTACAAGCCAGAGGCAATACCTTTTTCAAGTTTAATGAACACTTTTCCTTTGAATTTGAGTTACATCAAAGCTGTAATTATCAAACGTAGAATACTCTAGGGCCTAATTGGTGAGATGCACACATGTTTAAATAATTCATTTATCCATTTATTTTGTACTGTATTCTGAGAGGCATTGAGCTATTTTCATAAACACACCATGTGTAGAGATGCCCAGCCACCACAGCTGTGCTGATATTTGTGACCTGCAGACCCGCTCCAGCAACAGTGTAAATAATGAAGCCTAGATTGAATTGTTTCTGACAGGATTTTTGTCATGTTGGCCTAAACTTGTTTTTTGGAATTTGCCTCAAATAGGACCCATAAATTGTTTGCTTTTATTTATTCATTTACGTATTTGCAACAGCTTGAGTGAACAAGGACCTGGATTTTCACAACAGTGTTTCCTTTGGGGAGGGGACAGTGAAGTAGTGTATCCATCCAAATAGACTTGCTTGCCATGTTTAGCTCCTCCTGTGACATTCATCCCCATTTTCCTCCCGGGGCCTTTTTCCTCCTGCATTCTAGAGCCAGATCTCTGTTCTGCAGAACCGCATAGAACAGCTGGAGCAGCTACTGGAGGAGAACCACCAGATCATCAGCCACATCAAGGACTCTGTCCTGGAGCTGACTGACACCGGTGCTGTGTCCCCCAGTGGACAGCTGCCTTTCCGCAGTGCCAACGGCTCCTGGGTCCTGCCCTTCGACGGACGGCCCACTTTCCTCTCTGTCAAGCCCCAGGACTGCCAGTTTGCCCAGGGCCGCCGCGGACAGACCGACCTGCAGGTGAGCTGCTCTCCAGGGACTTTCTGGGTATTGTTCTGTTGGCCATATGCGTATGTAATTGTTAACACACTGTCTCTTGTCTACGTGACACGTTTAAGGTGAGAGATTACCGATTTCATGTGATTTGCCTCTTCTCTCCACCCTCACCACTTTGCCAACTTCGGTCTGTTGTCTTCCAGATGCTGGACGTGTACTCCCTGCTGAAGTTTGACAATGTGGACGGGGGTGTGTGGAAGCAGGGCTTTGAGATCACCTATGAGCCCGGGGAGTGGGACAGTGAGCCTCTGCAGGTGTTTGTGGTCCCTCACTCCCACAACGACCCAGGTTAGGCATGCCTCAAAAGCAAGTTTCTTCAGAGCACACCTTAGCAAAACATTATGAAATGGATAATGAAAATTAGGGTTTCTTATTGGACAAGGTCAGGTAGTAGATCTACCTTGCTGTTTCAAAACTGCAAAGTGTGATTGAGGCTTAGTGACAGGGAAGACCTTTTATTTTTTGGGTCATACCACAATTCAATACATTTTTCATGTTTTGCTATTACCTGCTGATGACAGGATTGACAAATGGAGTGACATAATTACATTAGAATGCCAACGTCTAGGCTATTTTTAGATTAGAATGTCTGTTACTTGGCACAAGATTTGATTTTAGCCAGAGATTGACAGTTCCATTAGATTTATTTACAGCCAGTGTGAGGCCCGCTAGCTAACTTGACAGTTATTGACTTGTTGACTGTGGTAGATCCTGCAGGTTGTCACTCAAGAACAGGAATGGCCATTCATTATGCTTCCATTTGAATTAGAATTGACTTTACTCATTACTAAGGTGTCACTGAGTAAATGTTCACAGCTAGTCTTGGGTCTGCGGAGAGCTATGAGAGACCACTGGGACTGTTGTCAGTGAATCACGCTAAAGTTGTTTTTTCTTTTGTTCTGGGATGTCCTCCAAAAGCCAGGCCAGAGCTTTTAAGGTTTAACAAGACTGCAGGTAAAGTGAAGTAGGTCTAATGGCAGGACTGGTGTAGAGTCAAAACAAGACCTGCAGACAACGCAATGGTAAAAGGCCCCTTTCACTATGTAGAACTTCCATATGTGAGGCTCTTTAGAGGACTTAAGGCAGTAGTGGAAAAAACACAGTTTTTGGCACCGAACCAATGAGTTTAGTGTGTGTGTGTGAGTGAATCAGTCTGACATGAGTCTGGTTCCATCTGCACTCTAAATCAAAGTAGCTTGGTCAGTCCTGGGATAAGGAGGAGTGAAACTCTTGTTGAATATTTTTGTGATCATTACAATTTGGCTAATCACATGACTACAAGGTGTGTCTTCAAATTGCAAGTTTGTTGTGGAAATGAATGCAAAGTGTTCCTCAAGTGTGTGACGCTTAATATGCATGCTATTAAAGAAAGCAATTTTAAATTGTTATTACATTATTTTTGTATTTTTTTTAAACCCACTTTATATTGTAATAATCAATGCATAATGTAATAATTATTTCATACGCAAAAACTAAGTTATGCATTCAGCATTTACTACATTATTGGCAATTTATCACATTATCAGCATTTATTACATTTTAAATGCCAAAGTTGTTAAATTATTAGCAGTTATTACATTATCAGTCGCTACATGCAATCTCATCCTTTGACAATGCATTCAAGGTGGCTCATTGTAAGTCACATTTTCTGTTCTGTTTAAATAATAAAACAGGTGTTATTTTTAATACCGCACAGCTGTTTTGTATGGTACTGTACTGCTGACCTGCTCTTTCCCCTCATCTTGCCATGGCACAATCCAGAATACACTATAGGAAATGGTACAGTACAATACAGGGTCATATTTTGTAGACTCATAAATGTTTTGAAACAGGGAGGTAGCCAAAGCCTACCTCAGAAACTTTTCCAATAAGGAACTCGTTTTGCTTCAGCGTTTTGCTTCAGTACTGCCAGTCCTACTGAACAGGACCCTGTTTCTCATGATCTGTATTGTTGTGCTCATCACCTCTGTGCTGCTGTCTCCCATCCCGGCAGGCTGGATAAAGACATTTGATAAGTACTACACAGACCAGACGCAGCACATCTTCAATAACATGCTGGTGAAGTTGACTGAGGATCCACGCAGGAAGTTCATCTGGTCCGAGATCTCCTATTTCGCCAAGTGGTGGGAGAGCGCTGACATGCACAAGCAGGAAGCCATGCGCAAGTAAGTGTCTCTCAGTCACAGTACTAGCTCTCAGGCATCTTACTACAGCCCAAATGGATTCTTCCTTAAAGTATTTGAGCTGTCTTTTGAGGATTGCCCACATGGGGGAAGAGTCAATAGTGCCGGTCTTGGTAGATTTGATTTCAGTTGTTTTCTGTAATGAGGAACTCGTCCACCTGTGAATGTCTACCTAACTAGCAAAACAGTATATTTTCAGTATCACTTATCACAGGCTGTAAACAACCTGCCAGGCCACTTTAGCAGGGTGATCTACAGTAATTAACTAATGTGCTCCACATCTGCCTTGTCATAGAGACTACATACTCCTGACATAGCCTGCTTTCTGGTTAATGCAGTGGCTCGGAGTAAGAGTTTGCTTTTTCTCACCTCCCTACTGTGTGGATGTCTCAGGCTAATCCTAGGAGGTCAGCTGGAGATGGTGACTGGAGGCTGGGTGATGAGTGATGAGGCCAATGTTCACTACTTCGCCATGATCGACCAGCTCATTGAAGGCCATCAGTGGCTGGAGAAGAACGTGGGTAAGTGACACGTCTGCCCTCTCCGAGACACCTTTTCTTATTCATGCAAGGGGCTTTGTACCCTAAGGTTTGGAGCGGAAGCATTTGAAAGTTAAACTGATTCAAACTCTGAGCGGATAACTTTGCAATGACACCTTTTGTGCATATTGTGTGAAATCCTGTATGACTTCGGACATAGTTCTGTCTTCTGTTCCTGTTTGAGTTCCTTTAAGATGACATATCAACTGTGCACCATGCTCTGTTGTATTTTCCATGATGTTAATCCTCCTGTGCTGTGCCCTACCGTAGGTGTGACCCCCCGGTCAGGCTGGGCTGTGGACCCCTTTGGCCATAGTGCCACCATGCCCTACCTGCTGAAGAGGGCCAACCTGACCAGCATGCTCATCCAGAGGGTCCACTACTCCATAAAGAAGCACTTTGCCTCTATCCGCAGCCTGGAATTCATGTGGAGGCAGGCCTGGGGTCAGTGGCTGGCTGGTCTGCTCCCAGGAAAACCATCTCATCTATTTACACCATAATGTGCTTTTCTCTCTGGAATGCGCTGCAACTCTGGTCTTTCAAAGTCAAATTGAGTTTGTGGGAAATGTGGCAATGGCCAATTTTATAGTTTGAACAAAGAACAGTATCTGTGTTCCTGGCTTGTATTTGCATTGAACCTTTTATATTCACAAACTACAATTAAGTCAACTATTTTCTTCCTTTTGTTTGTATTGCCAGACCAAAAGTCGGGCACGGACATCTTCTGCCACATGATGCCCTTCTACAGTTATGACGTGCCACACACCTGCGGGCCGGACCCCAAGATCTGCTGCCAGTTTGACTTTAAGAGGCTGCCAGGAGGCCGGGTCAACTGTCCTTGGAAGGTTCCTCCGCGGGCCGTGGTGGAGGCCAACGTGGCAGAGAGGTGAGCCAAGCAGAGAGAGCCTCCCCGGGGCCTTGTACACCACACTGCTGGGGGGGGGGGGGGGATGTGGGTCAAGGAGCATTTCCATTGACTGTGTGGGGGATTGGGGGTGAGGAGATGTCAGAGCTCTGCAGTAGAACAGGGGGGTGTGGGTGCAGAAATACAGGAAAGATGCAACTGGCTTTGGAGACCGTCACTGCAACTTGCTTGTCAATCACTAGTTTTGTGTAGAAAAAATAAGTGCTTCATAGAACTCTACAAAGCACACATTCCAGAGAGAGGCTAATAGAAAATAGTTCTCTAACTGAAATCTATTGATTGCCTTTTTCCATTAAAGGTCCTTTTTTTTAAATATATAATCTATTTTCTAAGGTCATGTACAGTCATCTATTGTCCTGTAACACTGGCATTGCACTGGGATGCACTCACACATCTAAGAGATGTGATTGAATATGTAATGCATTTCAAAAGAAGACATTTCTGCACACTGCTTGCAAGCTTTCTTCTTTTCATTAAATGTATGCTTTGACGAAGGTCACTAAACAGAAACGTTGCTATTGCCAATAATGTCCATATTCTAAAGCAGATATTCCCAAACCGTCGGGGGTACGCCAAATAAAAATGTGATTCACATTTAAAATAATAAATACTTATTATTATTATTATTATTATTATTATTATTATTATTCTCTCATTTTCAAACAGTCCATTTATATTTTCCAGCGGGGCTATACATTTCGGTGCGGTTTCTCTCGCCTGAGTAGCCTCGTGTTACTGCCACAAATACAATTAAACCATCTAGTGTTCAGTGAAATAACAACACAATGTCAAATACAGGTAGCCTCGTCAAATAATTAACATCCAATCACATTAACCGTTACTATCTCGCGGGAATTCCACTTAACTTAACGTATGTAGCCAAACGTAGCTGCTACTCATTTCGTTGTAAGGCCTGCGTCCATAGAGACACATACCAGCTCCACTGGTAGTACTGCTACTACCAGCAGTACTACACCTGCACCTATATATGACACAAGTTGTTCTGCTTCCACAAGCACATCCAATGCTAGCATCAGTAATTCTACATTTATTGTTAGCCCAGCTAGCATGGACACTGACAGTTGTGAATCTGATGCAGCCGAAGAGCTACCGTTGTCCCCTAACCCGGGAAAGCACCAAACAACAGACAGGGATGTTGGACCATCGAAGAGGTGCAAATATGATGAGAACTACATTGAGTTGGGTTTCACTTATATTGGAAGTAGTGCCTTTCCTCAGCCACTGTGTGTTATATGTGCAAAAGTACTATCTCACAACTCGATGAAACCTTCATGGTTGCGTAGACATTTAGAAACAAAACATACCAATTTGAAAAATAAACCACAGAGTTTTTTGAGCAAGAATTAAGATGACTTTTGAGTAGTAAGACATGTATAAAAGCAGCAGATACCATTAATAAGAAGGGGCTAGAAGCGTCTTATATGGTGAGCTACAGAGTGGCTAGGAGAGGCAAGCCCCATACTATTGTGGAGGATTCTCCCTGCTGCCGCGGATATGGCTGGGACAATGCTGGGGGAAAGGCCATAAAAACTATACAGACAATGTCTTCCTCAAACAACACTTTCACAACACATCAGTGACATGGCAGGAGATGTTTTGAAACAATTACTGCTTTGCACACAAGCCAGTGAATTCTATGCGTTACAGTTGGATGAGCCAACAGACATGACGGGCCTGGCACAGCGCCTGGTATATGTCCATTATGTTTATGGGGGGGTCAATTAAGGAAGACATCCTCTTCTGGAAACCAGGACAACAGGAGAGGATATTTTTAAAGTACTGGACAGCTTTGTGACATCAAATGGACTTTGGTGGTCAAGATGTGTTGGTATCTGTACTGATGGTGCAAAAGCCATGACAGGGAGACATAGTGGAGTGGTAACGCGCGTGCAAGCAGTTGCTCTCGATGCCACTTGGGTACACTGCAGCATCCACGAGAGGCTCTTGCTGCCAAGGGAATGCCTGACCGCTTGAAAGACGTTTTACAATGAAAAGGGTTAACTTTGTTAAAGCAAGGCCCCTGAACTCTTGTGTGTTTTTTCTGCATTATGCAGCGACCATGTAACGCTTTTACAACATACAGAAGAGCGCTGGTTATCAAAGGGCAAAGTATTGACACGTTTTTTTTAAATTGAGAGACGAGCTTAGTGTGTTATTTACTAACCGTAAATTTCACTTGTCTGACCGCTTGCATGATGATGAGTTTCTCACACAACTAGCCTATCTGGGTGATGTTTTTTCTCAAATTAATAATTTGAATCTAGGATTACAGGGACTCTATGCAACGATATTCAATGTGCGGGACAAAATTGAGGCTATGATTAGTTAGTTGAAGCTCTACGCTACTCTGTCTGCATTAACAAGGACAACACACAGGTCTTTCCATCATTGCATGATTTTTTTTGTGTGCAAATTAACTCAAGTTTAAGGACAATGTCAAATGTGATATAGCGAAGCACCTGAGTGAGCTGGGTGTGCAATTCCCCAGATACTTTTCTGAAATGGATGACACAAACAACTGGATTCGTTATCCCTTTCATGCCCTGCCCCCAGTCCATTTACCGATATCTGAACAAGAGAGCTTCATCAAAATTGCAACAAGCGGTTTTGTGAAAATTGAATTTAATCAGAAACCACTGCCAGATTTCTGGATAGGGCTGTGCTCAGAGTATCCTGCCTTGGCAAATCGCACTGTTAAGACACTGATGCCCTTTGCAACCACGTACCTATGTGAGAGTGGCTTCTCGGCCCTCACTAGCGTGAAAACGAAATACAGGCACAGACTGTGTGTAGAAAATAATTTAAGACTGAGACTCTCTCCAATACAACCCAACATTGCAGAGTTATGTGCATCCTTTCAAGCACGTCCTTCTCATTAATCTGTGGTGAGTTATTCACAATTTTTGATGAACAAATAAGATTTTATATGTAAGATGGCTAAATAAAGAGCAAAATGATTGATTAGTATTATATATAATTATTTGTGCCCTGGTCCTATAAGAGTTCTTTGTCACTTCCCACGAGCCGGGTTGAGACGACAAACACACTCATTCTTATGTTTAATAAATGTATTGTATAGTGTGTGTTTGTGGCAGACTTACAATGATGGCAAAATACAACATTTGAGAGTGAGCTGACCCTGGTGCTAGAGGGGGTACGCAGCTGGAGGTTGAATGTTTTAATAAGGGGTACGGGACTGTAAAAGTTTGGGAACCACTGTTCTAAAGCAAGCACTGTTCAGGAATTTATTGTTTTGAATCCTGTAATACTGGCATCCACAAGCCACAATTGTGATGTTAATCTGTGTGTAACCTCTCTCTCCACCCTAGGGCCCACCTGCTCTTGGACCAGTACCGAAAGAAGTCCAAGCTTTTCCGCAGTAAGGTGGTTCTGGTTCCACTGGGAGATGACTTTCGTTACGACAAGGCCCTGGAGTGGGACCAGCAGTATCTCAACTACCAGAGACTCTTTGACTACATGAACTCTCACCCCGAGATGCACGTGCAGGTCAGAGACCAAGCTCACAATTCTCTGGCTCTTCTGGGGAGAGGTCTGTTAGTTATTGAACATTAGTTTTTGATTGAATCTAAAAATGTCCTCTCTAAACATTAATCTCACCTGTGTTCCTGGATGTCTCCAGGCCCAGTTTGGGACCCTGACCGAATACTTCACTGCGGTTTACAAGGCCAACAATGTGCCCCAGGGTGCCAGACCCCCAGACTACCCGGTGCTGAGCGGGGACTTCTTTGCGTACGCAGACCGCGAGGACCACTACTGGAGCGGCTACTACACCTCCCGGCCCTTCTACAAGAGCATGGACCGCGTGCTGGAGTCCCATCTCCGGTAAGGCCAGGTGGAATCAGACAGACATGGCTTCAATACACCTGTGAAACAGCAGGTTGGCATCTGAGCCTTACTCTCAGTCGTTAATTCAACAATGTTAGCCACGTGTGTAGTTTTCAAAAGATAAATAATTGGAAGATGGAAACCTGTCATGCACACTGTCAACGGTTCACTTGTCTTTGTTAAACTATTCCTGTGTGGTGTTCCCAAGGGGGGCAGAGATCCTGTTCAGTCTTGCCGTGGCTCATGCTCGCCACACAGGCATGGAGGGCCGCTACCCCACTTCAGACTACACCCTGCTGACGGACGCAAGGCGTACCGTCGCCCTCTTCCAGCATCACGATGCCATCACAGGCACCGCCAAGGAGAACGTGGTCATTGACTACGGCAACAGGTCAGTGGCTAAGAGAGACGCAGAATAGAGATGTGCCCGGTTTGGAGACACTGGTTTGATAAAAGACACTCATGTCTCAAACTTCAAGAATATTAGGATAATGTGTCCTTGGTCCTTTGTCTCTCCTGTAGGTTACTGCACTCCCTGCAGGGCCTGAAGAGAGTGATCATTAACGCAGCCCACTTCCTAGTGATGAAGAACAAGGATGTGTATCGCTTCTATCAGACAGAACCCTTCCTAGAGACGGTGAGGGAGAAGGACTGGGAGCGTCAACCTGTTCATGACATGGAGCTCTCTAACAATGCATTAGTGTTACAATAGCTTATATAAGTCTATCTTCTCTTTTCTGTCACTTTCCAATGGGAGTTGTGATCTACTACTCAGTGCTTCTCTAGTGTAAGCAATCAGTGCAACTGACAATCGCATACTCATATCCTTCTCCTATAGGATGACAGACGTGCCACCCAAGACTCCCTGCCCCAGCGCACTCTTATTGAACTGGACCAGTCAGGACCCAGGTAACCCCCCCCCCACTCTGCCCCACTACAGTCTCTCATGGGTCCGGTGTTTGTGACTGATATCCCCCTGTCTCTCCGTCAGGTACCTGGTGCTATTCAACCCGGTGGAGCAGGATAGGCTGTGTGTGGTTACAGTGTTGGTCAACTCTGCCAGGGTCAGGGTGCTCACAGAGGACGGACAGACCCTCCCTGTGCAGCTCAGTGCCCAGTGGAGCTCTGCTAGCCAGATGAGCGCAGAGGTCTTCCAGGTGTGTGTGGTTGCTGGTTTAATTTGTGGTGCTCTCAGTGGCTACTTAATGGGCATTGCTTGGTACTTCATTTGACAGATGCATTGATTATATTAGGTGTAGCATGAGTGCCCCGGTCTGTCTGCCGTGTGTGTGTTTAACTGTGTTCTGTCCTGTCTACAGGCCTCCTTCATGGTGCGTCTGCCTGCCCTGGGCCTGGCTGTGTTCCACCTGTATGACTCTGCCGACACCCCCATGACGCTGCGCTCTGAGACCCTGCTGAGGCTGTCTGGTCGGGGGCAGACTGCCCACGCTGTGGATCCCCTTCCCCTCCGCTCCCAGACGGCAGACCCACAACCCTTCTACACCTCCACCCAGTCCCTCACACTGGGCTTCTCAGGAACCACAGGCCTGCTGGAGGTGCGTGGAGGGGTAGAGGACTGGCTGCAGCCAAGATAGTAGCCTATGTAATGCAGTACTTTTGGCCAAAGGCCTGGACTGTCATTTTGGGATGCAGCCACTGACTGTGCTTTGTCTCTAACAGATTTGGAATTCAGCCTAAAAGTTGACTAAAATGATAAAATTCGTCCAAGGCCCTTTTCTCATTTTATTAATTCCAAATAGGCAGCACAGAATCAGTTGGTTGAAGTGTAATGTATAATATGGTCTCTCGTTCTGTCTCTCGAGCAGAGTATCCGTCGTAAAGATGACCCTCAGGAGTTGAAGGTTCAGATCCAGTTTGTGACATATGGTACTCGGTCCTCCAAGGATAAGAGCGGGGCTTACCTCTTCCTGCCTGACGGAAAGGCTAAGGTGAGCAAGCTTTAAAACCCTCCTACCTCTACTAGAGACACAGTACGTTACATGTAGACCATTTTAGGATCAGTAACCTGCCTCAATCCTAACCTTAACCATTAGAGAAACACACTCTCTCCATCTTTCAGCCCTACAGTCAGAAGGAGCCTCCGGTGGTGCGTGTGGTGGAGGGACCTCTTTTCTCTGAGGTAGTGGCTTTCTACCAGCACTTCCAACAGACCATCCGCATACACAATGTGCCAGGTGTGGATGGTCTGTCTCTGGATGTCACCACCATGGTGGACATCAGAGAACAGTCTAACAAGGAGCTGGCCATGCGGCTGGTCACTGACATCCAGAATGACGACACCTTCTACACAGACCTCAACGGATTCCAGGTCAGACCACAACACACACTTTACACTACAGAATGTCTGATCTTTGGCTTCAACATGTACCTCGATACTGTAATGTTTCCACAGATGCAGCCCCGACGCCGCTTCCTGAAGCTCCCCCTGCAGGCCAACTTCTACCCAATCGCCAGCCAGGCCTACATTCAGGACAGCCAGCACCGCCTCACCCTGCATTCTGCCCAGGCCCTGGGTGCCACCAGCCTAGAGAGCGGTAGGGAAGGACTGCAGTTGCTACATCAATTTTGGGATTTATGAAGTAATGATATGTACCCATTGACTCTTTAAGAATATCACTTATAAATGCCTCATGTGCTTAGTTGAACTGTCGAACCCAAAATATAAGCTTGTCTTAAGCCAATTTTTGTAAACTAAGTAAATGTAACAAACACTATATAGCCTCAAAACATGATTTAAAACTATAATTTTGATATCATGGTTTGGCCAGTCCTTGCATCTTTAGCTCTGTCTATGAATTTGGTTATATTACTCCAGCCCATACCTCAGCTTTTTACCACAACAGAGGCAGGGAAAATGCAATTGACCATCCATAGGCAACCCAATTTGAAGAAGACAATGCTATGATCTTTGTCTGAACGCTCCCAACCCATAGGAATCCCCACCCAGTTAGAATGGTGGAAGTCCTCAATGGGAATGTCAATCACAAATCGCATTCTATCCAGGATCTATGATAGAGCTCTATGTGCATGTCTCTGCTTTTCTCTACTTCAGGCCAGTTGGAGGTGATTCTGGACCGGCGGCTGATGCAAGATGATAACCGCGGCCTGGGCCAGGGACTGAAGGACAACAAGAAGACTGCCAACCGCTTCCGCCTCCTACTGGAGAGTAGGTCCACTGGCAACAAGGTCAGTCAGTCTAGAGTCCTCAGATGGAAGTTACTGGAACTTTCTGCATCTTGTTTATAGGTGTCATATCCAAGCAAATGAAGCCAATATAGTCTGAGTGGAAACAGTGGGTAAGCCAGGAATTATTTTTATCAGCAGTTGTTGAAAATGTCTCATCTCTCATGCTGCGATTGTTAACCACTGTCCCTCCATTCTTTTGTCACCCCCTTTCATTTATTTGTGTTATCTTTGTCTGTCTGCTCTTCCATTGCACTCCAGCATGCTGGCTTCTTTGCCAAACTCTCCTCCATGTTTCACTCGCTCATCACAATCACTCTGAGAGGCGGTGCTCAAGAGGTAACGTTGCCACGGCAACAGTGAGGTTGCTTGCTACCCAGCCGTAGCTGGCTGGTAGTCTGTCTGTCTGTAATCTGTGCTATAGCTGTAGTTCTTAACTTTAGTTTAACCTGTGTTTTAGCTGCCCTCTACCCTGTAGCTCAAAGGTCTGCCATAGCAGCATCCTGGAATTGGATATGCGCTTAAAATTCTAATTTGATATGCAGCTTCCCTACTGTGTTGAGTGCTGAAGCTAAGCACGGTGGGATGGGGTTAGTTGTCAGATATGACCCGTGTTGTCTGTTGTGATGTGTTTCTCTGCCTCTCAGGTGGTGGACAGTGGACCAACCAGCTTCCCCTCC
Organism: Oncorhynchus clarkii lewisi; assembly: GCF_045791955.1. Classification (NCBI taxonomy): domain Eukaryota; kingdom Metazoa; phylum Chordata; class Actinopteri; order Salmoniformes; family Salmonidae; genus Oncorhynchus; species Oncorhynchus clarkii. The sequence goes on along the minus strand of NC_092147.1, from coordinate 38,073,025 downwards.
CTGCTCAGTCACTTGACCTCGGCCATCCTCAACCACGAGGTGATTGCGCTGCCCGTGCTGCCCAAGAAGCGTGGCATCCCTCCCCTGCACACCTTCGCCCCCTTCACGGGGGCTCTGCCCTGCGACTTCCACGTGATCAACCTGCGCAGCATCCAGCACCAGGTAACTAGAAGTGAAGTCATTCTCTTGTTTGTGGAGCGTCAATATACTGGAAGATATAATACATGTAGGGTTCTGTGTGTTTACCATTGATGCTGATATGTTTCTGCTTTGCTGTCTGTGTGACGTGTAGCAGGACACCCACTCCCCGTCTCCCTACACGGCCCTCATCCTGCATAGGAAGGGTCTGGACTGTGGTCTGGAGACCCCCAACCCCGGCTTCAACTGTACCACTACCGAGGGACAGGTCAGTGGTCCTCAACCACACACACGGCTCACCACAGACACAACTGGATAGTACTGTAGGTTACACACATGGCTTACCACAGACACAACTGGATAGTACTGTAGGTTACACACATGGCTCACCACAGACACAACTGGATAGTACTGTAGGTTAAACACATGGCTCACCACAGACACAACTGGATAGTACTGTAGGTTACACACATGGCTCACCACAGACACAACTGGATAGTACTGTAGGTTGCACACGCATGCAGTTGGAGTCATTATGGTAGTCTGGAAATATTATTCTGTCAAACACACTCTCTACCCCTCTTTCACAAACTGTATTTGTCTGTCTCTCTCCTTGTGGCTATCCCTCCAGCTGGGTTTGTCGTCTCTGTTCCGTAACCTGGACCTCCAGCTGCTCCAGCCCGTGTCTCTGTCCCTGATGTACTCCAGCCCCCCTATGGCCAACGACTCCTCCGTCAGCCTGGAGCCCATGGAGATCTCAGCCTTCAGGCTCAAACTGCGCTAGCCAAGCCCAGATACACACCTCCACACCAGTCCAGGCCCAGACCAGACCCACCCAGACCAGTTTTGGTCCCACCTGGTCCTGTTCTGCTCAGTTTTATTCTATAGGAAAACTGCATCCCAGTGCACAGAGGGGTGGCCACGCGGGTGCTTCCTGGTCCAACCTGTGTATACACTACGCACCACACACACTACACACCACACGCACTACACACTCTGAACTCAGCCCGTAAGAGCAGGTAGCCTTCATGACTAGACTCTATCTGCAGGGGGCAGAAGATGGCTGTCACAGACAGACAATCTCAGAACCAGAAACCTTTTGTGCTTGTGATAATACAGGTGCTGTCTTTATCACAGAACAGATACTGGTGGTCTTCTGCCTTTGCATTGCAGTAGTGATGTCAAGTAACACAAACATACTTTGTTTTCAGTTTTTAAGATCACTTCATTTGATTATTTTTTTGTATCCCATCCTGGACTAACTACTGAATGTAAATATCACAAGGATAAGGACCTGGGAATAACGTGGCGACGAGTGCAATTTCTAAAGCTTTATTTGGTGTGGACAGTTTAAAAAATCTATATATAATCCTGATGGAGCCTACCTGCGGCGGACTAGAGAACTGTTCATTCCATTAGGGGCTCATCACTGCTCATTGTTTTCTATTGACTGCATTAACCGACTGACTGCAGCTGTGTACTCGCAGTGTGAATGTGTACTCTCGCTCTCTCTCTCTCAGTAGCTATGGCTCTGTAAGATACTGTATGTCAGGTAGTCAGTCACTCTGTAGTCACTACCAGACTGGTGACTAGATCACACACACTACGGACATCCCAATCCTCACACTGCTTTTTTGTCAGTCATCATTATCGAATGAACTGGACGGCTTGCTATCCTTTCACCCCCCCCCCCCCCCCCCTGCTTGTAGATGGTCTGTGGACAAAGCTGTCATTTCCTGATGAGTTGGCTGGCAGTGGAGGACCTGGAATGGAATTTAAATTATGTTTGTATTTAAATTCTCCTAAAGCTATTCTTGTTGTGTACTCTCCTGTATGCAGTGGAAGATACAACTATGATGACTATACCTCGTATTTAACATATGACACATGGTTGTATAGTATGTTGCTGTGGAAAACTTCTGTGAAGATGCAGTATGTCGGAGGAGTAGTGAGTGTGTAGTGAGACCCAGAGTGCAGTATCGGGGACAAGGTTTCGGTTCATACTACTGGACTGCTAATCGTCATATTAGTGAGTCTGTGTAGTGATGATGGAGCTTCGGCGTACTTCCTTATATCCTTGTTTCAAAGCCAGGCAGGGAGGACTGTGGTTCAACCTTCACTACCTAATTATGTGGAGACATTAACAGGGGTCCTCCAGGGCTGACTTAGACAACCAGTGTACTTTTGCATATGTGGTCTTTTTTATTTATTTATCATCTTTCATCAGAAAACATCTCTATAGCCTTGACCCTGGTTGGGTGAAGGTACTCTATGATCCATATGTCTTTGGTGGTGAAGGTAAATCATCAGTAATGGCAGATGCACTATGTTGATATCGGGCCACTCTCTCTGCCATATCTCACTATATGTTTCTCCTCTACCTTCTTCCCTGCCTCTTCTAGCATCAGTGGAGGCTGTTGGGAGGATCTATTTGGTATGGCTGAAATGGAACGGAGTCAAACATGTCATTTCCATATGTTTGATTACGTCCCTTTTTTCAATTCCATTCCAGCCATAACAATGTCCTCCTATAGCTCCTCCCACCAGCCTCCACTGCCTAGTGTCCAATGCTACTTTTCCTCTGGGCTTTTTATATTTCTCCACCTTGCTGTCCTCTGTTACACCTCCCTCACTACATCCCTGATGTTTTACACTCCTTCCTCAGAACACACTTCCCTATGGTCCAACATCTCACTCCACAATGCTCAGGCACTAGCCTGGTCCTATACAGTATGTGCTGTAGCCAATTCCTCTATTGATATGACAACAAAAGAACAGAGTGGTGGTTGAAGTACCAACACACTGGACCACCAGATTACCAATGTACCTGCATCACTTTTCAGGTTGCATTGTCCCTCTGATTATATGTTCTACCATGACATGACACTACCACTGTACCTTTTCTCCTCCTTTATTTCCTACTGTCTGTGTCTGAGTCACTCTGTAGACTTGTCTTTTGTATGTGATTTGTTGTAGCACTTTTTTTTGTTTAAGATGGAATTTATGAAGGAATAATTTTATGTTTTCCTCAGTTTTTGTTTCTTCCTGGATGTGTGTTTCAAAAAAGATGCATAGAAATCAATTGCAGAAAAGGTGGAGACACAATAAAGATCAAATATGATACTTGGTATGCGTTTTGCCACTGCTTATTTTCCTCTTATAACCAACTCTATGTTAACACCTTTTATTAAAGGCCCAATGCAGCTGTTTTTATATCAATATCAAATAATTGATGGGTAACAATTTAAGTACCTTACTGTAATAGGTTTCCATTTAAAATGGGTAAAAACCTATCATTTTACTAGGACTGTATCGGAGTGGTCTGAGCGGGGAGAGGGAAAACTGAAAATTGCTTTTATAGAGCGGTGAGGAGAAAGAAGTCTACAGAAGACTTCACCATTAATTTGCTGTGTTCAGGGTTCACTCAAACATTGTTTTAAGCTTTGCTTTACTGTTGAAGTTACAGCTGATTCCGGGTTTGACCCGGAAGTCCTTAAATATGTCAGATTTATTCATTTCAGTCCCAATTGTTTCATCAAACTTTTCGCCGCAGGCTCCTGATATAAGGGCTAGGCCTGAGCTTGTGGCGTTTGTGGAGCGATGGGTAACGATGCTTCGTGCGCGTCAGTTGTTGATGTGTGCAGAGGGTCCCTGGTTCGCGCCCGGGTATTGGCGAGGGGACGGTCTAAAGTTATACTGTTACATTGATGCTGTTAATAATCTTCACAAAAACATGGTCGCTGTGGTAGAACGTTTATTTTGATGAGCGATTTTTCTGCATTTATCAAGGTCCCATCAGGTAGCCTGATGTCAGATGTGTCCGTGTAAACAGGATTATTATGGAAATCATTCTTCTTGTAAAGCATGTAGAGTTTGAATCAAACTATTATAGAAATCTGACACAAGATTCACAATATTGTGTGCATGTCATGGTGAAACTTGCATCCATCCAACCAGAAAAGCAATTCAGCCATTCTTTAAAGTCGGGAAAACGATCCTGCAAACAGTTTAAAAATAGATTTAGCAGTCAGTAGGCATTTAGAATTAAATGTGTAGTGGAGCTTCATAGTTGTGTTGACATCACGTACTTTGCGTACCTTTTTCTGCAATAATCATTTTGAAAAACAGTTTCCATCATTTGTTGCAATAAAGATAAATCCACCCAAATCGAACGGATAAAATTGTCTTTCTACACTGAAGAAAAATACACAGAGTATACCAAACATTTAGGAATACCTTAATATTGAGTTAAAGAACAAAACAGCCTCAATTCGTTGGGGAATGGACTCTTAAAAGGTGCCGAAAGTATTTCACAGGGATGCTGGCCCATGTTGACTCCAGTACTTCACACAGTTGTGTCAAGTTGGCTGGATGTCTTTTGGGTAGTGGACCATTATTGATACACACAGGAAACTGTTGAGTGTGAAAAACCCAGCAGCATTGCAGTTCTTGGCACCTACTACCATACCCTGTTCAAAGGCACTTAAATCGTTTGTCTTGCCCATTCACCGTCTGAATGGCACACATACACAATCCATGTCTCAGTTGTCTCAAGACAAAATCGTTCTTTAACCGTTCTCCTTTTCATCTACACTGATTTGAAGTGGATTTAACAAGTGGCCTCAGTGAGGGATCATAGCTTTCACCTGGATTCACCTTGTGGAAAGTGCAGGTGTTCTTAAGGTTTTGTATACTCAGTGTATAAACGCAACATGTAAAATTATTTTTCCATGTTTCATAGGGGCGGCAGTTAGCCTAGTGGTTAGTAACTGAAAGGTTGGTGGATCGAATCCCCAAGCTGTTGTTCTGCCCCTGAACAAGGCAGTTAAGTTAGGCAGTCATTGTAAATAAGAATTTGTTCTTAACTGACTTGCCTAGTTAAATGTAAAAAATTGCTGAAATAAAAGATCCCAGAAATGTTACATATGCACAAATCGTATTTCTTACATTTTGTGCACATGTTTACATCCCTGTTAGTGAGGCATTTCTCCTTTTTCAAGATAATCCACCCACCTGGCAGGTGTGGCATATCAAGTAGCTGATTAAACAGAATGATCATTACACAGGTGCAACTTGTGCTGGGGACAATAAAAGACTCCTTGTGCAGTTGTCACACAACACAATGCCACAGATTCCTCAAGTTTTGAGGGAGTGTGCAATTGTTATGCTGACTGCAGGAATGTTCACCAGAGCTGTTACCAGATAATTGAATGCTAATGTATCTGTCATAAGCCACTCCCAATGTCGTTGTAGAGAATTTGGCAGTACGTCCAATCAGCCTCACAACCGCAGACCATGTGTATGGAATCGTGTGGGCGAGCGGTTTGCAATGTTGTGAAGAGAGGGCCCCATGATGGGGTTATGATATGGTCAGGCATATGCTACGGACAATGAACACAATTGCATTTTATCGATGGCAATTTTAATACACAGAGATACTGTGATGAGATCCTGAGGCCCATTGTCATGCCATTCATCCCCTGCCATCACCATGTTTCATCATAATTCATGACCCCATGTTGCCCCATTCATGGCCCCATGCTGCCCCATCGACGTACGTGTACGACAGCATGTTCCAGTTCCCACCAATATCCATCAACTTCACACAACCATTGAAGAGGAGTGGGACAGTATTCCACAGGCCACAATCAACAGCCTTATCAACTCTATGCGAAAGAGATGTCGGGCTGCATGAGGCAAATGGTGGTCACACAAGATACTGACTAGTTCTGATCCACGCCCCTACCTTTTTAAAAATGTATCTATGAACAACAGATGCATATCTGTATTCCCAGTCATGGGAAATCCATAGATTAGAACCTAATGAATTCATTTCAATTGACTGATTTCTTTAGATTAACTGTAACTCAGTAAAAATCTTTATTGTTGCATGTTGCGTTAATTTTTGTTCAGTATATAAACTATAGTGCCAGTGAGGATTTCCTACCACTGGACAAGTTGTTACAGCTGTTGATAAGCCATTTTTTCATGTCATTACATTAAGATATAAGGGGGATCATAGCTATAGTCAATCAAATTCACGAGTTGATTTAAAAACTGTTTAACTTTTTATCATGGTCGGTGTCTCGACTGATTTGTCCCAAAACGTGACTTTTTTTTACCTTGTATTTATGGCAGTGTGACACCATGCCCAAACCCTGTCTGTTAGGTTTATGTACTCTTGTTTGTATATTTCAGTTTTTTTGTGTGTTTGTGTTCATAATAGTTTTTATTCCTTTTTTAATTTATTTTTTAAACATGCCAAAACCGGACACGCGTGTGACACCAAAATATCACAACAAACTCTGAGCCAATAATATTACTTCTCATGGGGGCGGGATGATGTTCGCGCCTTTTCTTGCCTACATTTTTCTGTGACCATGTTGAAATGTATTCTGATTCTTCTGATTGCACCGCGATACATGGGTAAGTACATGATTGCATATTTTACAATAGTGATGCCAGGACAGGAGTTAATACATTTAATACATGCAAATTGTAGTTTTACACATCTAGGCGCTTTCCTCTTACAGACTCCCATATGCCAATAATACACATGATGGCAGGCTGATTACTATAATTAGCCAGTGTCTTTCACTTCACAACCAAACCACACTGGTATTGGATATAAACAATGCATTAACTGAATAAAAAATAAATACTTTATGCATGCTTTTCTAAACAACATGGATTAAACAGACACCACCTGCTAAAACAGAAGTTGGTCTCCCTTGAATTATTGAGGCGCAGACAGGGAAGGAGGTGGCGGTTATGGGTGCATCCCATAGATGTGCTGAGAAGGGAGCATGGGCAATACTACCACCTTGTCCAGGAGCTGCTCTTGGACTGTGCCCCAACATCACTGATACTTCCGGATGAGTGCAGAAGAGATGGACACTGTCTTTTGTTGGCCCAGACCTCACCAAGCAGGCAACCAACTACAGGACACCAATAGAGCCAAAGAAAAGACTAGCTGCCACTCTTAAGGTTAGTTATTGTAAAAGGTTGTACTGTGTAAGCAGGTGCATGGAGAAAAGCAGTATACTATGGTGTAAAGAAACTCCAGGACACTGATGCTCCACAGATGTAGGCCTATGTTCCATTACATCTAGGAAGTAGATAGATCAGGTATAGTGTCTTCATTATACTCAAGGTAAGCAAGACACACCGTTCTTTGTTTACTCTTTTGATTTATAATTATTCAAGGTGAGATGAACAGCCACAGCAAGGCATGTAAACAAATACGGCATATCCCTCCCAATAACAATATCCACTGAATAGCAGAAAACTATTCAAAAAAATTAAATGCAAGGTGCAATGCATATATAACTGCAACAAAGTGCAAATAGTGCATTCATAAATGTTTCCCTTTTTAAAAACACTAAAACAGAACATAGGCCTAAGTATGCACATGGCCGGGATCTGCTTTTTAGGAGGGGATTATTGATGTGACTGTGAGCCTCTGTCCCAGCTCTCTTGAGAGAATGTACTGAAGCTGTCATCCCAGCTATGTGTTGGAGACCTAGGTTCTGGTAAGTAATGATCATCGTACATGATTGGCTGCAGTTCACCTCTTCCGTGCGGAGTACTTGCAGGCCGTGGTGGTGGCATTGGTGTTGCCTGCTGGTCATCCTAGTTATGTGTTGGAGACCTAGATCCTGGTGAGTAGGAGTATTGATGCCTGGGCTGGCCGTACATCATAGGCTGCAGTCCAACTCTTCCATGCGGAGCATCAAAGAGCCATTGTGGTGGTGGGCAGAGGTGTTGCATGCTGGTCATCCCAGTTTACAATCAATGATAGTAGTTGCACTTTCAGACATCCATTGTTTTTTCCTATTTTCTTCAGCTCTGGCACAAGGCTGAGCACAAATGCCTCATCCGCCGAGGTAGGAGCAGAAGGGATTTGCTTCCTGACAAATGCAAGCAGTTCTTTATCCACATCTTGATAGTTGACCCGTTTTATTTTTCTTGGCTGCCAGTCTTGAGCCGTGTCTGTAGTGGTTGGTATTGAGCCGTGTCTGTTAGTGGTTGGTCTTGAGCCGTGTCTGTTAGTGGTTGGTCTTGAGCCGTGTCTGTTAGTGGTTGGTCTTGAGCCGTGTCTGTTAGTGGTTGGTCTTGAGCCGTGTCTGTTAGTGGTTGGTCTTGAGCCGTGTCTGTTAGTGGTTGGTCTTGAGCCGTGTCTGTTAGTGGTTGGTCTTGAGCCGTGTCTGTAGTGGCTGGTATTGACTGTTGTTCAGGCATCTGAAGCACAGGGTCATGGCTCAGGGACACCACGTCGTCTTCAGCGTCATCGGGCTCCATAGGCTGTGGCTGAGGCGAATCAGCATTTTCAAGGCTGAGGTTGCCTCTTGAGCTGAAAAAGATCAACAAATGAAAAGTCAAACGTGTTTTAAGTAAACTTTAGAAACCTCAGCTCAGGCTCAATTAATCATATTTCTCAAATCTGGGCACAATGTCTAACACTGCTGGTTTTCATCATTCCTCTGTAATAAGAGACTGATTCATAATCTATAGGCCTACATAAATCACTCATTCAGAAATGGGATACCAGCTGACATGAACCAAACACGTAGTGACTTAGCAGGTAGAAAATAAGGCCAGCAATACTGCAATTCGTTGAGATTTAGAATTCTGTGCAATCAATTCAAATGTATATTATAACTTACCTTCTTGGCTGGACGTAAGGTATCAAGAATAACAATATTGTCATGTATTTCCATTCTTTCTGATTTGTTCCCCCAGAACCACTGGGCTGGGACTTCCGTAGGTGCCTTACAAAAGTGTCACGGATGGACTTCCATCTGGTTTTGCACAATTCAACTTCTGTGAAGAGTAAAATAGAATTGATTGTTTAACCAATAACAAAACATGTATTTTGTCATTACAGGTATTTGGCATCTGGAGACTATTTGCAGCCTGGCCTTCACCTATCGTCTTGGATTCGAGAGAGTGTCGCAGTGCATTATGGATACCTGTGAGGCCATAGAGAGGAGGATACTGGCGACCCATTTGCCACGACCCACTGAGGAAATCTGGAGACCAACTACCCAAGAGTTGAATGAAAAATGGGACATTCCCAATTGTTTGGGATCAGTTGATGGAAAACATGACCACCAAACTCAGGGAGCTGTTTTTTTAATTGTAAAAAGGAACCTTTCGCCCTTGTGGATGCTAATTACCGCTTCACAGCTATTCAAGTGGGGGATTTTGGGAGAAACAGCGACGGAGGAGTCTATGCCAACTCCCCAAGGGCAATGGTGTCAAAAACCCTGCAGGTGCCCCAAGATGCCTTTCTGCCTTTGGGTGAAGATTTTGGAAAGATACCATGCACAATGGTGGGGGACACTGCCTTCCCACTAAAGCCCTACCTGATGAGGCCATAAGCTGGGCACAACATCCGCTACGAGAAAGAAATGTTCAACTATCGTCTCTGTCGAGCTAGAATGACAGTGGAGAAGGCATTCGGGATCCTTGCGGCCTCTACCAAAAAATAAACCTACTGCCAAGCAAGGTTGATACCCTAGTGGTTGCAATGTGCATCCTCCACAACTTCCTCACAAAGCCTTGTGATGTTGCTACAGCAGGGTGGGGCAGGGATGAGGCAAGGCATGAGAGGCATAGCCATCCAGGCCAACAGAGCAGGTCACAGGAGGCAGTTTCTGTTAGGGAAAAGTGGCTGCCTGTTGTTTGAAAATTACTAGTTGTTCATTGTTGAATTACTAGTTGTTCCTTGTGGAATTGTACCATAGTTTTAAAGTGTATAATGAATACACAAAACAAATTAAGGTCTTGATCTCTTTCCACGAAACCTAAGTTTCCTTTTCCAGCGAATCACGGGGATCTGGGACTGGCCGGGTGTCCGTAGTATATCTCTCGCGTCCGACTGATTGACTCCTCGTACAATTTGAGGGGAGTAATCCTAGTTCTGATGTCCAGTAGCTCTTTTCGGTCATAATAGATGGTAGCAGCAATGTTATGTACAAAACAAGTTACGAACAACGCGAAAAAACAAACAAAATAGTATGGTTGGTTAAGAGCCGATGAGACGGCAGCCTCTGCCACCAGCTTTCTAAATGTTCACATGCTATTTACAATCAGCTAGGCAAGTCAGTTAAGAAAAATTCTTATTTACAATGACTGCCTACTAAAAAGCAAAAGGCCTCCTGCGGGGATGGGGGCTGGGATTAAAAATAAATGTGTTATAAATATAGGACAAAACACACATCACAACAAGAGAGACAACACTACATAAAGAGAGACCTAAGACAACAACATGGCAAGGCAGCAACACGCTGAAGCTGGAGACTTATACTGTATTTCTCTCACTAACTTTAAACATCAACTATCTGAGCAGCTAACCGATCGCTGCAGCTGTACATAGTCCATCTGTAAATAGCCCACCCAATCTACCTACCTCAACCCAATACTGTTTTTATTTACTTTTCTGCTCTTTTCCAGTATCTCTACTTGCACATCATCTGCTCATTTATCATTCCAGTGTTAATCTGCTACATTTGAATTACATCGCTACTGTGGCCTATTTATTGCCTACCTCCTCACGCCATTTGCACACACTGTATATAGACTTACTTTTTTCTATTGTGTTATTGACTGTACGCTTGTTTATTCCATGTGATCTGTGTTGTTTGTGTCGCACTGCGTTGCTTTTTTCTTGGCCAGGTTGCCGTTGTAAATGAGAACTTGTTCTCAACTAGCTTACCTGGTTAAATAAAGGTGAAAATAAAACAAACACTGCATGGTAGCAACACAACATGACAACAACATGGTAGCAACACAATGTGGTAGCAGCACAAAAACATCACACAAACATTATTGGGCGTTGACAACAGCACAAAGGGCAAGAAGGTAGAGACAACAATACATCACGCAAAGCAGCCACAACTGTCAGTAAGAGTGTCCATGATTGAGTCTTTGAATGAAGAGATTGAGATACAACTGTCCAGTTTGAGTGTTTGTTGCAGCTCATTCCAGTCGTTAGCTGCAGCGAACTGAAAAGACGAGCGACCCAGGGATGTGTGTGCTTTCGGGACATTTAACAGAATGTGACTGCCAGAACGGGTGTTGTATGTGGAGGATGATGGCTGCAGTAGGTATCTCAGATAGGGGGGAGTGACGCCTAAGATGGTTTTATAAATAAGCATCAACCAGTGGGTCTTGCAACGGGTATACAGAGATGACCAGTTTACGGAGGAGTATAGAGTGCAGTGATGTGTCCTATAAGGAGCATTGATGGCAAATCTGATGAGCAAATGGTAAAGAACATCTACCCGCTCGAGAGCACCCTTACCTGACAATCTATAAATGATGTCTCTAATCTAGCATGGGTAGGATGGTCATCTGAATCCGGGTTAGTTTGGCAGATGGGGTGAAAGAAGATCAATTACGAGAGAGGAAACCAAGTCTCAATTTTAACTTTAGCCTGCACCTTTGATATGTGCTGAGAGAAGGACAGTGTACCGTCTAGCCATACTCCCAAGTACTTGTATGAGGTGACTACCTCAAGCTCTAAACCCTCAGCGGTAGTAATCACACCTGCGGGGAGAGGGTCATTCTTCTCACCAACCACATGACCTTTGTTTTGGAGGTGTTCAGAACAAGGTTAAGGGTAGAGAAAGCTTGTTGGACACTAAGAAAGCTTTATTGTAGAGCATTTAACACAAAATCTGGGGAGGGGCCAGCTGAGTATAAGACTGTATCATCTGCATATAAATGGATGAGAGCTTCCTACTGCCTGAGCTATGATGTTGATGTAAATTGAGAAGCGCATGCAGCCTAGGATTGAGCCTTGGGGTACTCCTTGGGGACAGGAAGTGGCTGAGACAGCAGATTTTCTGACTTTATACACTGCACTCTTTGAGAGAGGTTGTTAGCAAACCAGGTCAAAGACCCCTCAGAGAAAACACTACTCCTTAGCCGGCCCACAAGAATGGAATGGTCTACTGTATCAGAAGCTTTGGCCAAGTCAATAAAAATAGCAGCCATACAAAGTTAATTGACTTTTTTGAACATTTCATATGATTCATTTAAGCAATTTATTTTTGTCAAAAATAACGATTCACTTTGCCATTGTATTAGTTGGGATCCGGTTCAATCGCAGTGAGTCAATCGTGAACATTAATATTAGGATTTTTTTTTAGATGTAGCCTTTCTTTTGGATTAAGTGACTTAAACTTGTTTTGTAGATACTTCCAGTTGATTTAAGCATCTAATGTATGGGACATTGTAAATTAATAAATGCTAGTCAGCATGCAAAGTAAACACTTCTAAGGTAGCTAAAATAAATGACTGAACTAGAAAATCTACATTTCCTGAAAATTTGTGGGCTTGCTTCAGCTGAATTATAAGATTTGTAGCCTAACATAGCCATTTCATTTTTGATATATTGAATGAGCAAATTATTTAAAAAGGCAAAAACGTATTTGGTTACAATGTTTTAGATCAAGGGTGGTCAACCATCCTCCAGGAGAGCTAATGGGTGTGCAGGCTTTTATTCCTGTCCCCCTCCAAACCAACCACATTTTAGAAATAAGCTGCTCAACCGGACCTTGATAAGCTGGCTCTGTGTTTGAGCACGGCTTAATCAAAAGCCTGCACACCCAGTAGCTCTCCAGACAAGAGGGTTGACCACATTATACAGTTTCCTAACAGGTATTCTTCTTTCTGGGGAGTTAAGGGCCTTGCTCAATGACAGGACATGGTACATGGGATCAGAGAACAGCCTCCCAGTATCAATACCACATTACGCTTACTATTTTATACAGTGTCCTCTGTAAATATTGGGACAGTGACACATGTGGATTTTAAATGATACAATGAGTGAGAGTTACAGATGCACAAATATCATACACCCAAGACATGCTAACCTCTCCCCATTACAATAAGAAGGGAAGTTAGCATTTGTGAGAGGGGTATGATATTAGTGCATTTGTAACTTTCTCACTCATCATTATCCACGATTCATTCAGGACTATCCGTAATCACGGTAGCATCCACATGAATATAGAACTGTTAAGAATCATATTCTGAAACATAACCAAAACAAACAACAAATGCATCTACAAGTTGCAGAGTCAAATCAAACTTTATTTGTCACATGTAAAGCCACACAATAATGTGGCTATATACAGAGGGTACCGGTACCGAGTCAGTGTGTATGGGTACAGGTTAGAGGTCATTTTTACATGTAGGTAGGGGTGACGTGACTATGCATAGATAATAAATAGCGAGTAGCAGCAGTGTACAAAACAAATGAGGGGGGGGGGGGGGGTCAATGTAATAGTCCGGTGGCCATTTGATTAATTGTTCAGCGGTCTTATGGCTTGGGGGTAGAAGCTGTTCAGAAGCCTTTTGGTCCTAGACTTGGCACTCCGGTACCGTGACTGGAGTCTCTGACAAATTTATGGGCTTTCCTCTGACACCACCTATTATATACAGTGGGGAGAACAAGTATTTGATACACTGCCGATTTTGCAGGTTTTCCTACTTACAAAGCATGTAGAGGTCTGTACTTTTTATCATAGGTACACTTCAACTGTGAAAATCCAGAAAATCACATTGTATGATTTTTAAGTAATTAATTTGCATTTTATTGCATGACTTAAGTATTTGATACATCAGAAAAGCAGAACTTAATATTTGGTACAGAAACCTTTGTTTGCAATTACAGAGATCATACGTTTCCTGTAGTTCTTGACCAGGTTTGCACACACTGCAGCAGGGATTTTGGCCCACTCCTCCATACAGACCTTCTCCAGATCTTTCAGGTTTCAGGCTGTCCCTGGGCAATACGGACTTTCAGCTCCCTCCAGAGATTTTCTATTGGGTTCAGGTCTGGAGACTGGCTAGGCCTCTCCATGACTTTGAGATGCTTCTTACGGAGCCACTCCTTAGTTGCCCTGGCTGTGTGTTTCGGGTCGTTGTCATGCTGGAAGACCCAGCCACGACCCATCTTCAATGCTCTTACAGAGGGAAGTAGGTTGTTGGCCAAGATCTCGCGATGCATGGCCCCATCCATCCTCCCCTCAATACGGTGCAGTCGTCCTGTCCCCTTTTCAGAAAAGCATCCCCAAACAATGATGTTTCCACCTCCATGCTTCACGATTGGGATGGTGTTCTTGGGGTTGTACTCATCCTTCTTCTACCTCCAAACACGGCAAGGGGAGTTTAGACCAAAAAGCTCTATTTTTGTCTCATCAGACCACATGACCTTCTCCCATTCCTCCTCTGGATCATCCAGATGGTCATTGGCAAACTTCAGACGGGCCTGGTCATGCGCTGGCTTGAGCAGGGGGACCTTGCGTGCGCTGCAGGATTTTAATCCATGACGGCGTAGTGTGTTACTAATGGTTTTCAAGGTCCTGGAGTGGCCTAGCCAGTCTCCAGATCTCAACCCCATAGAAAATCTTTGGACGGATTGAAAGTCCGTGTTGCCCAGCAACAGCCCCAAAACATCACTGCTCTAGAGGAGATCTGCATGGAGGAATGGGCCAAAATACCAGCAACAGTGTGTGAAAACCTTGTGAAGACTTACAGAAAACATTTGACCTCTGTCATTGCCAACAAAGGGTATATAACAAAGTATTGAGATAAACTTTTGTTATTGACCAAATACTTATTTTCCAGCATTATTTGCAAATAAATTCATTAAAAATCCTACAATGTGATTTTCTGGATTTTCACATTTTGTCTGTCATAGTTGAAGTGTACCTATGATGAAAATTACAGGCCTCTCATCTTTTTAAGTGGGAGAACGTGCACAATTGATGGCTGACTAAATACTTTTTTGCCCCACTGTAATTGCGCCAACAGTTGTTGCCTTCTTACCAAGCTGCTTGCCTATTGTCCTGTAGCCCATCCCAGCCTTGTGCAGGTCTACAATTTTTTTCCCTGATGTCTTTACACAGCTCTCCGGTCTTGGCCATTGTGGAGAGGTTGGAGTCTGTTTGATTGAGTGTGTGGACAGATTTATTTTATACAGGTAACGAGTTCAAACAGGTGCAGTAAATCATGGTAATGAGTGGAGAACAGGAGAGTTTCTTAAATCAAAACTAACAGGTCTGTGAGAGCCGGAATTCTTACTGGTTGGTAGGTGATCAAATACTTATGTCATGCAATAAAATTCAAATTAATGACTTAAAAATCATACAATGTGGTTTTCTGGATTTTTGTTTTAGATTCTGTCTCTCACAGTTGAAGTGTACCTATGATAAAAAAATGACAGACCTCTACATGCTTTGTAAGTAGGAAAACCTGCAAAATCATCAGTGTATCATATACTTGTTCTCCCCACTGTAGGTCCTGGATTGCAGGAAGCGTGGCCCCAGTGATGTACTGGACCATACGCACTACCCTCTGTGTTGTCTTACGGTCAGATGCTGAGCAGTTGCCATACCAGGCGGTGATGCAACCAGTCAGAATGCACTCAAATGGTGCAGCTGTAGAAACTTTTGAGGATCTGGGGAACAATGCCAAATCTTTTCAGTCTCCTGAGGGTGAAAAGGTTTTGTTGTGCCTTCTTCACGACTGTCTTGGTGTGTTTGGACCATGATAGATAGTTGATGTGGACACCAAGGAACTTGAAACCCTTGACCCGCTTCACTACAGCCGCGATGATATCAATGGGGGCCTGTTCGGCCCGCCTTTTCTTGTTGTCCACGATCAGTTCCTTTGTCTTGCTCACATTGAGGGAGAGGTTGTTGTCCTGGCACCACACTACCAGTTCTCTGACCTCCTCCCTATAGGCTGTCCCATCTTTGTCGGTGATCAGGCCTACCACTTATGTCGTCAGCAAACTTAATGATAGCATTGGAGTTGTGTTTGGCCACGCAGTCGCTGGTGAACAGGGAGTACAGGAGGGGAGTAAGTACACACCCCTAAGGAGCCCCAGTGTTGAGGATCAGCGTGGCAGACGTGTTGTTGCCTACCCTTACCATCTGGGGGCGGCCCGTCAGGAAATCCAGGTTCCAGCTGCAGAGGGAGGTGTTTAGTCCCAGGGTCCTCAGCTTAGTGATGAGCTTCGTGGGCACTAACGCTGAGCTGTAGTCAATGAACAGCATTCTCACATAGGTGTTCCTTTTGTCCAGGTGGGAAAGGGCCGTGTGGAGTATGATTGAGATTGCGTCATCTGTGGATCTGTTGGGGCGGTATGCGAATTGGTGTGGGTCTAGGGTATCTGGGAGAATGCGGTTCATGTGAGCCATGACCAGCCTTTCAAAGCACTTCAGCACAACATCAAGTCACAAGCTTGATGTAATCATTGCCTGCTAGGATGCATTTGTTGTTTGTTTTGGTTGTATTTCAGATTATTTTGTGCCCAATAGAAATGAATGGTAATTAATGTATTGTGCCATTTTGGAGTCACTTATTGACTAAATACTAAACGTTTGACTACTTTAATAGACAAGTGAATTTGTCCCAATTCTTTTGGTTTGCTAAAATGGCAGTCTATGTACAAAAAGTGCTGTAATTTCTAAACAGTTCACCCGATATGGATGAAAATACCCTCAAATTAAAGTTGACAGTTTATCATTTCAAGTGCTTAGGTACAGAGCCTAAACAACAAAAACCCTGTCACTGTCCTAATAATTATGGAGGGCGCTGTATGTACAGAGTGATGCCGCCAATTGTTGGTTATGGAAATTTGGTTAGAAGTCATGGAAAAGTCATGAAATTCCATCTGTCAAAAAGAGTAATGATGATAGTTGCTTAGCGAAACTCTATTCTTTCTTAAGTACCGAACGTATTTTGACATTATTTAGCTTGAAAAGTTAGTGAATGGCAAGTTGAATGGCTGCTTCCTGGGTTTAAAGGAGAATTGCCCAAGTCAACATCTTCTGTAAACCCAGATTGTGGTTCATTGGCTGGCTGGCTAGCTAGCAAAGGAGAAGTAACATTAGCTTAGCTATTATCCGTAACTATCTTATTGACTCGACAATCAGCTGGTTGTTGCCTATTTATAAATGATTTCTTAAATCATTTATTTGAAGTTCTTGTCTCTCGTCATCACTGAACCTCTGCTAGCTAGCTACATGCCAAATAATGATTTGTTTAGCATAGTAACATGGAATTATTAGGAAGAACCGACTGGTTCAAAACATAAGAATATAATTAACGACCAACCTGTTTGGTTAACAACTTCAGAACTGTCTATTGCCCGGACTATATCATCTGGTGGAAGGATGAAATAAAACAAATTTACTCATTAAAATAAAGTTAATGAAAACATTTATATGTTATAAAAAATATATATAAAAGGTCCTTGAACCCGGGAGTTATCGTGTGATAACTTCCTCATAGGGGCTGTTAAAGAACAGCCAGTGGCAACCCATCATTTGGAGCAGGTGGGGATTTTGAGCCCCACCTGTTTAGCTAAAACATTTTTTTTTGTTGCCTGTTTTGCATGTTATTCTGACATTAATATGTGTCACATATAAGTTTGCAAACAATGTAAAAAATAAATAAATAATTGACTTAATAAAGCCACATACAAACATGGTCTTTTTTTTGCTTTCTTGTGTAAGGCTGCTCCAAAATGCAGGTGTTTCAGCCTAGCTCAGTGCTTTATGTGGTGGGGCAGCCAGAGGAAAATACAGAGCGTAGGGGTTGATCTGTTTCACCTGTTCTTGTGATTGTCTCCACCCCCTCCAGGTGTTGCTTATTTTCCCTGGTGTATTCATCCCTGTGTTTCCTGTCTCTCTGTGCTAGTTCGTCTTGTATGTTCAAGTCAACCAGTGTGGTTTTCCCGTGCTCCTGCTTTTCTATTTCTCTTTTATTTGTCCTCCCGGTTTTGACCTTTGCCTGTTTTTCTGGACTCCATTCCCGCCTGCCTGACCATTCTGCCTGCCCTGACCTCGAGCCTGCCTGCCATTCTGTACCTCTGGAACTCTGAACTGGTTTTCACCTTTTGCCTGTCCACGACCATTCTCTTGCCTACCCCTTTTGGATTGTTAATAAACATCTTGGACTCTAACCATCTGTCTCCTGTGTCTGCATCTGGGTCTCACCTTGTGCCCTTATAGGTTGGTAATGTTCTCTAGTTGCGCCGTGATTGGCTCAGTGTTCTGTCACTCATGGGGACACTACGTCACCGCAAAATCTACGGGGAGAGCTTGAAAATTCAAGCCCCTTTGGTGCTGCACAGAGTTACATTAGAAGTGCCCATCCAAGAAGGCTCAAGGTCATTGGCCACAGATAAAATGTTAAATCACGTTATATCTACCATAGCCTTGATTGGACTGATCATGTCAACATCATACTTTCAAAATCTTAGCAAGCAAGCTAGCAGTCATCATGATTCAAGTCGACAATCTACTGGCAAATCCTTTTTAATCCTTGTCATATGAAGAGAAATCATATAAAACCCATCGGTGCTCATCGACCAAACATTACACAAGTTGGAAATCGCAAATTCAACAATGAGTGGTTTGGAAGAAGTCAGTGGCTAACTGCCATCATTGCAAAGCAATCACTACTAGCCTGCTATTGAGTGGAGTGAGTGGGTGTGTGGTCCAAGTCTGGGTTTAAGGGTCTCTTTTCCAAGCTTAAAAGGAAACAATTAAACATTGGCCATGCTGTCAATCCATCAAATCACATACACACGGTTAGCAGATGTTAATTTGAGTGTAGCGAAATGCTTGTGCTTCTAGTTCCGACAATGCAGTAATAACCAACGAGTAATCTAACCTAACAATTCCACAACAACTACCTTACACACACAGTGTGAAGGATCATGACTGCTGCTAGCATTCAAAACAACTGGAAACTCGGTATTGGGAAATCTCAGACATCCGTTCAAGACAACTGGGAACTCGTAAAAAAATTTGCTCCGACTGGAAAAATACATTTAAAACGGTCATCCAACTCGGAATTCCAAGTTGGGAACTCTGGCCTCATTCTCGAGCTCCGACCTGAAGATCACTGACGTCATGATTTGACCTTGTTTTTTTCCCAAGTTCCCAGTTGTCTTGAAAGCACCATAAATCCAGAAATGCCAGACTTCAATTACAAAGTATGATGACAATAAATGTCTTGTATGCTGCTGCATAAATTATGTAATATGCCAGGGAAATACTAAGTGTAGTAAGCTGTTAGTAGCCCATGTGCCTAACCCTAATAATTTGGTCAATTTTCCCCTCATAACTTTGCCTACTGTTCTGACTTGGTGGTGCACATGTAGCCTGTAGCCTGTTTTAGAGAAATGTCATAATCAAATATTGTAAGAGCTTTCATTGTCTGTTTATATGCCCCCTTTCTTTTCCTAAGGTTCTGACTTGGTGTACACAGAGAATCCTGTTTGAACGGCCCATGTTCTGAATTCTGTCGCTGTACATTTCAAAAGTGCTGAACAAATAGTTATATTGACTACGTCCATCCTAGCTCACTCATTAATGTCTTAATCAAAATTACAGATTGCCTCTTATCCGCTCGTTGTCCCCTTATGCCATTGTTTGTACATCTCAATTGTCAGTAGAAACTACATTTGTTTAAGCAAGTAAGCCATAAGTAGTTTTTTTTAAAGTAAATGAGGCTGAATTAACTGTTTCGCTGCCAGACAAGACTCCGCTGACAGGTGTAGCAGTGGTAAGGTGTTGGGACTGCTGCTGGGACAACTTTATGTAGGCCCTAACAGTTTGTGGACACTGTTTGTCCCCGTTATAGTGCAATTCATGTATTCTTTAGTGTTGTGTAGTGGCTTTGCTGGCATGTATCTAAAAAAACATTTGGGGAGTTTGCACCATCAAGATTTACATGCTAAAATCGGCACTGAGAACTACCCTTAGTCAGGAGTTATCACACGATCCCCGGGTTCCCCTGACTTATTGCTAAATTAACCAATTTATTTGAAACTCCCGCGCATGCAACCCTGCTGATTAGAAGGTCCTGTAGATTGTATTTTCAACCAGCCAACTACCAGCAAATAACACTGATCAAATCAAAGTGTTAGTGTTATTACCTGTACAATGATACAAAATATAAGAAAAACATAATTTTGATCACACTGGGCCTTTAACTGTTTTTTTGCTACTGATCTCTAGTTTTATCAAACTAGTTGAAGGGGGCAGGATTGTAGCATCCCCAGCTGAATGAATGGTCAACTCTCAAACTGATGGTTGATGAAAGTTTAATACCATACCATTTCCATAAACACACTGTAAGAGCTGATGGAGAAACAAAAATGCTCTTACAATGTGAACAATACATTCCACAAACGATACACTTTTACACAACTGTAATTTGGTGTGTATGATACATCAAGTGCATCAATATGCATGATAATTTCTACCCAAATATTTGATTACATGCTAATAACTTACTAATGTGGTGCAAGATAAACTAATATTAGCCATCCCACAGTGGAGCTAGGCTACAGCTAATTATGTCATATTGCTAGCAGACTTCAGAACATCAATTACAGTACAAATATCCTTTCAGTACACGTTCAAAAGAATTAGAAAGATATCTGAAACGAGACCAAAATTGAAAGACAGTAAATATCTTGTTCCATTTCCAGCTAGGTGCTAATTTTGACATTGTTTCTTGGGTGCTTGAACAACCTTAACAATTGTGTTCCTCCCTTTTCCTCTCTCGCGCCTGTTTCCTATATACCCTTGGCACATAAAACAGAGAAGGCAAAAAAACAGCTTTTAAAATACATTTTTTATTTATTTTTTAAATCAGCATTAATTAGATTGAGCAATTAAAGCCCCACTTTTATTCCATAGGCTGGGATCTGCGCAATGCAGCTGTTGCAAGAGCGCATTTTTCATTGGCTGTCCACAAGTTTTAAAAAAAATGATTGATTGGCAGTTTAAACTTCTTGAATTCAACCATTATTGGGTTCAAAAACACATTTAGATTTGTTTACAGCCATCCACAACAACCACAATCCGTAAGGCGGAAATAGCTGAATGAGAGAGCAACAGTGTGATTCACATTTTTATTCTGATATTTATTTATATATATTTTTTCCACCTGGAATTATAGCAGCTAACGACCCCTGAACGCACAGCCGCTAATCTGCGGCCTGCTAGCTATTTTAAGCACATTGGACTGCTGATTTAAGAGGCCCTTCGGATATATTTATTCGGCCACTATGCATATTTTGCCAATTGGCCTGGTTTACCACATGGAGCCCTGCTGATCCGTCCGCTGATGTAACTGCACGAGGGGGCCACAACAGACTTCCCTCCGTCGCGTCATCCCTCTAAGGCCTTTCTGTTAGCTTGCTAGCCCAGTGCCGCTAGCTGCCTGAAGCCACGCACTGGACTTGTATGATCACCCGGCTACGCATGCCTTTCCCTAACGTCATCATGCCGTGTCGATTGCTGTTCTGGTTTGTAACTAATTGTTTTATTTCACTGTAGAGCCTCTAGCACTGCTCAACATGCCTCGCCTAACAATTTAGTTCCACCCCCCAGACACGCAGTGACATCACCTGGTTTAAATGCTATTTCTAGAGACAATATCTCTTTCATTATCACTATATGCACAGGTTTACCCCCACTGTATTCACATCCTACTATACCTTTGTCTGTACATTATGCCTTGAATATATTCTACCGTGCCCAGAAATCTGCTCCTTTTACTCTCTGTTTTGAACGTACTAGGAGTCCAGTTCTGTTAGCCTTTAGCCGTACCCTTATCCTACTCCTCCTCTGTTCCTCCGGTGATGTAGAGGTTAATCCATATGTGATTAGATTGCCCCCCATCTATCTTCTGAGCTTGTGCTGCTAGGTGACTTAAACTGGGACATGCTTAACACCCCGGCCATTCTATAAGCTTGATGCCCTCAAATCTCACGCAATTTATCAATGAACCTACCAGATATAACCCCAAATCCGTAAACACGGGCACCCTCATAGATATCATCCTAACTAACTCACCCCACAAATACACCTCTGCTGTTTTTAACCAAGATCTCAGCCATCACTGCCTCATTGCCTGCATCCGTAATGGGTCTGCGAGCAAACGACCACCCCTCATCACTGTCAAACGCTCCCTAAAACACTTCTGCGAGCAGGCCTTTCTAATCGACCGGGCCGGGGTATCCTGGAACGACATTGACCTCATCCCGACAGTAGAGGATGCCTGGTTATTCTTTAAAAGTGCCTTCCTCACCATCTTAAATAGGCATGCCCCATTCAAAAAATGTAGAACCAGGAATAGATATAGCCCTTGGTTCACTCCAGACCCGTCTGCCCTTGACCAGCACAAAACATCCTGTGGCGTTCTGCATTAGCATTGAATAGCCCCCGTGATATGCAACTTTTCAGGGAAGTTAGGAACCAATATACACAGGCAGTTAGGAAAGCTAAGGCTAGATTTTTTAAACATAAATTTGCATCCTGCAGTACAAACTCAAAAAGGTTCTGGGACACTGTAAAGTCCATGGAGAATAAGAACACCTCATCCCAGCTACCCACTGCTCTGAGGCTAGGAAACACTGTTACAACCGACAAATCCACTATAATTGAGAATTTCAATAAGCATTTCTCTACGGCTGGCCATGCTTTCCACCTGGCTACCCCTACCCCGGTCAACTGCTCACCACCCTCCTTTTCAAAGGGGGAGACACTCTAGACCCAAACTGCTACAGACCTATATCTATCCTACCCTGCATCTCTAAGGTCTTCGAAAGCCAAGTTAACAAACAGATTACTGACCATTTTGAATCACATCGTACCTTCTCCGCTATGCAATCTGGTTTCCGAGCTGGTCATGGGGGCACGTCAGCCACGCTCAAGGTCCTTAACGATATCATAACCGCCATTGATAAGATACATTACTGTGCAGCTGTATTCATCGACCTGGCCAAGGCTTTCGACTCTGTCAATCACCACATTCTTATTGGCAGACTCAACAGCCTTGGTTTCTCAAATGATTGACTCGCCTGGTTCACCAACTACTTCTCTGATAGAGCTCAGTGTGTCTCTTAAACGCAAATAAAACTAAATGCATGCTATTCAACAGATCATTGCCCGCACCTACCCGCCCGTCCAGCATCACTACTCTGGACGGCTCTGACTTAGAATACGTGGATAACTACAAATACCTAGGTGTCTGGCTAGACTGTAAACTCTCCTTCCAGACTCACATTAAGCATCTCTAATCAAAAATGTAATCTAGAATTGGCTTCCTATTTCGCAACAAAGCTTCCCTCACTCATGCTGCCAAACATACCCTCGTAAAACTGACCATCCTACCGATCCTTGACTTTGGCGATGTCATCTATAAAATAGCCTCCAACACTCTACTCAGCAAACTGGATGTAGTCTATCACAGTGCCATCCGTTTTGTCACCAGCGTCTTCCTTGCTGAGCGGCCTTTCAGGTTATGTCGATATAGGCCTAATTTTACTGTGGATATAGATACTTTTGTACCTGTTTCCTCTAACATCTTCACAAGGTCCTTTGCTGTTGTTCTGGGATTGATTTGCACTTTTCACATGTACGTTCATCTCTAGGAGACAGAACGTGTCTCCTTCCTGAGCGGTATGACGGCTGCGTGGTCCCATGGTGTTTATACCTGCGTACTATTGTTTGTACAGATGAATCTGGTACCTTCAGGCATTTGAAAATTGCTCCAAGGATGAACCAGACTTGTGGAGGTTTACAATTTTTTCTGAGGTCTTGGCTGATTTCTTTTGATTTTCCCATGATGTCAAGCAAAGAGGCACAGAGTTTGAAGGTAGGCCTTGAAATACATCCACAGGTACACCTCCAATTGACTCAAATTATGTCAATTAGCCTATCATAAACTTCTAAAGCCATGACATAATTTTCTGGAATTTTCCAAGCTGTTTAAAGGCATAGCCAACTCAGTGTATGTAAACTTCCGACCCACTGGAATTGTGATACAGTGAATTATAAGTGAAATAATCTGACTGTAAACAATTGTTGGAAAAATTACTTGTGTCATGCACAATAGATGTCCTAACCGACTTGCCAAACTATCATTTGTTAACAAGAAATTTGTGGAGTGGTTGAAAAATGAGTTTTAATGACTCCAACCTATGAGTATGTAAACTTCCGACTTCAACTGTAGGTAGTTAGATGGGCTGTGTACAGCTGCAGCGATCGGTGAGCTGCTCAAATAGCTGATGCTTAAAGTTAGTGAGGGAGATATAAGTCTACAACTTCAGCGATGTTTGCAATTCGTCCCAGTTATTGGCAGCAGAGAACTGGAAGGAAAGGTGGCCAAAATAGGTGTTGGCTTTGGGGATGACAAGTGAGATCTACCTGCTGGAGCGCGTGCTACAGGTGGGTGTTGTTATGGTGATCAGTGAGGTGATATAAAGTGGAGCTTTACCTAGCAAAGACTTATAGATGACCTGGAGCCAGTGGGACTGGCGACAAATATGTAGCGAGGGCCAGCTGACGAAAGCATACAGGTCGTAGTGGTGGGTAATATATGGGGCTTTGGTGACAAAACGGATGACACTGTGATAGACTGCATCCAGTTTGCTGAGTAGAGTCTTGAGGTTATTTTGTAAATGACATCGTCGAAGTCGAGGATCGGTAGGATAGTCAGTTTTACGAGGGTATGTTTGGCAGCGTGAGTGAAGGAGGCTTTGTTGCGAAATAGGAAGCCGATTCTAGATTTAATTTTGGATTGGAGATGTTTAATATGAGTCTGGAAGGAGAGTTTACCGTCTAGCCAGACACCTAGATTATGTGGACAACTACAAATACCTAAATCAGAACCGTCCAGAGTAGAGATGCTAGTCGGGCAGGCGGGTACGGGCAGTGATCTGTTGAAAAGCATCCATTTAGTTTTACTAACGTTTAAGAGCAGTTGGAGGCCACGGAAGGAGTGTTGTATGGCATTGAAGCTAGTTTGGAGGTTTGTTAACACAGTATCCAAAGAAGGGCCAGATGTATACAAAATGGTGTCGTCTGCATAGAGCTGGATCAAGGATTCACCCGCAGCAAGAGCGACATCGTTGATATATACAGAGAAAAGAGTCGGCCCGAGAATTGAACCCTGTGGTACCCCCATAGAGACTGCCAGAGGTCCGGACAACAGGCCCTCCGATTTGACACACTGAACTCTATCTGAGAAGAAGTTGGTGAACCAGGCGAGGCAGTCATTTGAGAAACCAAGGCTCTTGAGTCTTCCGATAAGAATACGGTGATTAACATTTTGTACATTTTGCAAATTCATAATATGTCATACGAAATGGAGTGCCTCAGATTTACGAACAGAATAATACAAAATGCTCTGAGATCAGGTTGAGGGCATGAGGGTGATCTCCACAGCACAGAGAGGAGAGCCTGATGTGCCTTTGTGGGAGGGGGATAATGGAGTCAGGGAGGTAGAGGGCTGAGAGGAGAGATGATGCTGGAGGAATCCTGGGGCAACAAAACACTCTGCATTGTAATCCATTTTATCAGATGGATTTATTTCTGGATTAACAGAATTTGACCTTTTGACTGACCTTTTTAACAACAGTAATACTATTCCTTATCTTATCCTGTAGATAAGATACTATTTATTCTTTATTTTGTAGCTTGTCTTTGTACTAGACTGGTAGCATTTTATCATGATTTTTTATGTTTTTGCCCAGTATTTCGTATTCTGTTCCTTGGCAGAAACAGAACTACTCAAATTGAACCAAGAGCTTAAAAAGCCAACTTCGCAAACTAACTGAAACACTAGTGAACAGTATTCCATAGACCATGACTGTTCTACGGGGATCTGCTTAAAAACCAGGAGCAGAATCCATCCTGCCAGCCTGGCCCCCTCCAGGAGATCCAAACCAGCCAGATACCCTCCACTACAGTAGATCCTTCCTCCATCCCCCTGCAGAACGACAAAGAGACAGCCTAAATGACCACTGAACAACCCCTACAGCACACCCACACACAAGTACATGGGTCAGTGAATGACAAGTGACTCTCCATCTCCTCAGATTCAACACATGCACAGACACACTCATTCGCTCACTCACTCAACACACATACTTGCCATGCAAGGTATGCACAGGTTCCGGGATCTGAAATTAACTACAATTTCTCCCTGTAGATCTAATTATGGGGTGCATTCAGAATGTACTATTATCTTAGACCTGCTCCCCTCTACTGGGGAATGGAGGACATTTCCTGTTAATGAACTCCACAAATACAACCTACAGACACACAAAACTTTCCATATGAATCTAGTTTAAATATTAATGTCCTTGTATTTCAGCAGTATTTAGGACTAGAGGAAGTTATTGTATCTAGGGGGTTGTGGTGATGCTCTTCCGGTAGCTGGAGAAAGTGGAAGAGAAAACGGTAGAGGACAGAAGCCCTAGATATCAGGAAGTGGGCTTGTGTATCGCTGGTGGGCACTGACAAAGCATTAGTGGCGTGTGTGTTGTGAGTGTCTATAAGCTTTTGCTGACTGCTGTGAAACCACGCCGACACAGAGCTCCACAAGGGGGATACAGAGCACAGAATGGGTCAACACACCAGCTTTCATCTCACATGACCAACAAAGTCATTTTTATTTTAGCATGACATTTATCCCCACAATATTGACATCAATCATCAGTTAAATAAAAAAGGATAAAATATAAAAGGATAGAAAATACAATCTATTTAAAATATGCTGTAACTGATCTATAAACATTTCACCATAGCAGTTCTTATCACATACAATACTCAAGCGCTTTGATTGTATAGACCAGTCCAAAATATATGTTCTTAAAGTTGACAAATAACTTAATAATGCCTGACTGCAAATACCCGCAGGCCAATACATTTGCTTGTCAAAATATGTGAAATGTGTAATAACAAGAGAAAGCTATTATTTTTTTTCCACTGATAAAGACTTGGCAGAGAAACAAACCCTGAAAATCAATAGAGCCTCCATGGGGAAAATGAAGACAAAATTATCTTATTTCTTGCCGATAGCAAGAGAATAGAGACATGTTGAGAAGGTCAAATAGCTTTGGGTTAAGTGTTTTTTTCATCTTCTACATCAGAAAGATGGGAACACAGTACTGCAGGGTTGGTAATCCCTCTGTAAGTAACCCACTGTGCAAATGAAAAAAGTGTCTGACTAATGTTACCTGCCATCCCTTCACCCACTTGTTCTGTAGTGTGTGTGTTTGCTGATTGATGCATGAGCTTTCTACTTACATCCCAAAACCACAATACTTGAAGTTTGGCCTTTCAACAATTCTCTATATTGGTATTAAGTGCTTGTAAGCTGTTGGTGACAATATTGCTAAGCTAAAGCTCAATAGTTATCAAAACCTTGAAGACTACACCAAAAAAGTCTGTGCTGTATTTTTGATGTGTTGTCGATATTGGGGTTTTATTAGCTGATTAAGAAATGCTGGAGCCCACTGATTATGGAGAAGAGTAGGAAACTCCAAAAACAAATGGTAGGAAAAAGTGTCACAAAAAAAGTGTTTGAAGGCCCAGTGCAGTCAAAAATGTGATTCTCCTGTGTTTTATACATATTGCCACACTACGAGATTGGAATAATACTGTGAAATTGTAAAAAAGGTTATTAATGCCCTTTTAGTGTAAGAGCTGTTTGAAAAGACACTGTTTTGGTGGGATGGAGTTTTGGCCTGCCTGGTGACATCAACAGGCAATAAGAAAGAGCGTTCCAAACCTCTGCCAATAACAGCTAGTTTTCCTCTCCCCACTTAGACCACTCCCAAACAGTCCTAGCAAAATTATTGTTTGAGAAATTGCTCTTGCTAAGATAATTTTGTTTTCAATCAAATGGTTAAAAAAACTATCACAGTAATGTACTCAATTGTTACCCAAAAATGATTTGATATTGAGAAAAAACATCTGCATTGGGCCTAACCCCTTAACACTCGTGGGACTATTGATAGGGCTAAATTGAAAGGTTTCTTAGAGAATAAATATTAAAAGCATATGCATAACCATGGAAGCAATTGAAAGGAACAGTTTGGAGATTATGGGAAAATTCTAAGACTGAAAGGTGAGGACACAACAGTTCATCTGACTGAATCAAAACATTACACTGTCTATTAGTGCTGAGCGATTAACCAAAATGTCAGTTATTTTCCAGTTTTCAAACAACTAATTGACCATAGTCGTTCGTTAAAAAAAAATGTATCTGTGAACTCAATGCTCACATCACTCAGTTTCTCTAGAGATAATTCCGATCCAGCCTGAACTGTGTGATGTAGTAGGGAGTTGTGGTTTCCAATTGGCCAATATCCTACATAGTTCAGCGCAGAAAACGTGGAAATTAACTACAATCACCATAATCCATTGCTCATCTACTTGTTCAGTCGGTCTTTCTTAAATGACAGCTACGGGAGAGAGAAGAATGCGCGATCCTGAGGGAATATAGAGAGCAGCTGTTGCTTAGCGTGGTGTCTCTACCTGAAAATACATGATCTAAGTGATTGATAGTTGGTATTCAGCAGTCATAAAAGTATGTCTTATTTACTTTGAAGAACTACAAAATAGTGATTTTGTCAGACAGCATAGGCAGCAGCTCTATAGAGATGAGATGATGACATGGAATGAAATAATAAAGTCATAAAATAAAACAAATGTAATATACACAACAACTGAAATATTTTATTAAAGTAATGTGAATAAATTATGGTTCATAAGTGATAAACAGTAATGGGCAGTCACTACCATCATTGTCTTTTATTAATTGTTTTATTCTGTGTTGTTACAGCATTCAACCTACATAATGCATAGAGCATTTAATGTAAAAAAAACAATCGAAACCGACATCGAAAATCGCTTAGCACTACTGATAAGAGTGAGAGTGAGAGGACTAACTGGTGTCTCCAAGTGGCCACACACCTCTCCAAAGCGTGCACGTTTCCTAAGTAATTTCAATGCACTTATATGACTCAAAGAACAGCCTTCAACTATAAGGTGCTGTTTTGAGCTCTCCTAGATGTGCCGTTGAGGAACTAGAGCAAGCACACTTGAAGTTGTTTTGTTTGGAACACAACCCATTGTCCCCGCCATTACACAATTACTGGTGTTGTTTACGCAATCCAAAAACCATTATAAATCGCAATCTGGATCAGGTGGGTATAATTTGAAAGCTTGTTCTATTGCCAACATGACTAGCTAAATTATAAAACACGATATTACAGTTTTAGGCTTTCAAAATGTAATTCAGGGAAACAGATCGTTATTTTGGTGCGCATAGAAAGGAGTCATGAGTGCATTTAGGTGCGTGTGCTGCGTCAAATTTTCTTCACAGTAGACAAATATGCACATTATTTTCAGAATAACCCAGGGTATGACGCCATGTGATCTTGTAACTGTACTTTAAATATAGATCATATACGGAAATGTGAAGTACACATTTGGACTCATGAGTGTTTGGCTTGCTTGTATGACATCAAAACAGTATTTAGTTATAATCCTCAACGTCTCATCTTTCAAAATACATAGTCTCATTAATTTACAGCTTTCCCTCACTCAGTCAACAAAAAAAATTGCCCAATTAGTGAGCGAGATTGGGGCAACTACATATCGCGTGCGGTGTTCAAGTGCAGAACGGCTGTCAGTCGAAACCCATTCGGCGCTGTGAAGCGCAGAGCTTGAGGTCTGACGTCATGTGTAGCATGTTATTGTACAGCCACTGCGTTCAAATGTAGGCATTTATCAGTGCCCAAATCTGCAACGTTCTCTCTTTCTCATACATTAAATAAAACCCTGTTGTGGTCTTCATCCAATCAGAAACTGTGTTGGGAGGCTATTCAGTTCTTGTCTACAAAGTCACTGTCACACAGGCACACGCATACACACACGTATACATACGACATCTCTTCCGACGTCTGCTAAAAGGAAAACTCCACCCCAAAACTATCTTTTGTTTCATTAGTCCATTGTTGATATAGTCCCAAAATGTTTTGCATGTCACAGCAATCAAGTTTTCAAGATATGCAACGTTCAAAATACAGAAATTGGCCTTTCTACAATAAACTAAAGGTCAATGGGAAATAATAGTGAAAACTGTACTTTACCTTTACCTAGACCCTTGGGCCAGGGCAAATAATCTTATTCAAGTGTTTAAAAGCAAAAAATAAAACAAAAATAATATATATATATATAGTCATTATAAAACAAAAACATTTTCAGTTGATTAATGCTTGAGGGTGAATCAGTGGACCAAGAGGTGCTTGCTGGGCTGAGCCATTACATCCCTGGATCAGAATCTCTGTCTATCAGCCAGGGACAATGCCTGAACCAGACTCACACTACAGACCCATGAGCTCTAGCAGAGGGAGGGGCTGGAGAGACCAAACCCTCTGAAGAGAGTTTCCTCCAGACATAGGTGTTAGAGAGGGGGCTAGAGAGAGCTCTGTGTCCTGATAAAGGCTGTCCTCTCACTGTGGCAGTTCAGCTCTTCACTGTCGGAATCAGAGCCCCCCAATGTTACCTGGTCCTCGTCAACCCACACGGTGGGGATCCCCTTATAGGATACCCTGCCCTGCCTCTCCCAGCCTAGCCCCAGGCCGAAGCCCCCCGAGGCCCATCCCCCCGTCTCCACAGACTGCAGTTTGGTCCTCCGGGCCCAAGGGGCGCCACCAGAGCGCAGCTGCAGCATAAAAAAGACCCCGGCAAAGGCTGCCAGGATGAAGGCACAGCTGAGCACAGCCAGGAGGGTGGCCAGAGGGGAGGAAAGGGCCAGGCTAGGTCCTGGAGGCTCCCCCACTCCCCCACCTCCCCCCTGCTCTAACCCCACTGGGCTTTCCCCTGGTCCACCCACATCTCCCTGGAGGTCGGGACCAGTGGGGGACTTGCGCTGGATCTGGTTCTGGTGCAGGCAGGCGGTGAGGACCAGGTGGCTGTGAGGGGGGCAAGAGAGGCAATCGCTGGGCCCGGGGCCGGAACAGGTGAGGCAAGCAGGGTGGCATGGCAGGCAGGACTGGACGGAGGACAAGTCCACCCAGTTGTCCAGGGACATGTTGAGGAGCTGGGGGCCCGTGGTGAAGCCGGGGGGGCAGAGCTTCACACAACCCTGCAGGAACAGGGAGAAGCCTAGGCTGCACTCTGGAAAGGGTAGAGAGGGGAAGAGAGAGAGGAAGAGATGAGTGAGAGAAAGAGAAACACTGAGAAAGCAAGATGATACACACACATGGGGATGAGGTGCTGATTTTCTGAGCATTCAGTGGGGACAAAGGCTTGAATATACACCCACACACAAAAAAAGCAAAAACATGCCACGAATGAAGCCTTTTAGCACTCCTGTTATATGTGCAGGTTGATGTTTATTGTCATGAGTCTTGCCCTGGAGGCAGAACTGAGTGGTTTCGCTAGATGGGCCAGCTGCAAAGTCAAAATTGGCTATATCGTAGAAATGTATGAAAGCAAAAATGTGCTTTTAGGTCTTAATTTAAGGTTAGCTTTAGGCATTATGGTAAAACCGGGTGTACACTACACGACTTTCAAAATCCTAACATCGCTGAGCCTCTCACATTAAACGACCGTCTTTCCTGTGTTTTTTTGTCTTGCCAAAGTAGTGGTACGCACACTAAACGATGTGGCACAGATGGGGTATCACACAATACAAGATTCTTCACTTGGCCGTGAGGATTTTCGATACCACCACAATGTCTCACGAAAATGTTTTCAGTCAGACATTCACACCTGCCATACAGAGTTAAAATATTTAGTTAACATTTTGATTTGAATAACATTGCTTGTGAACTTCAGAGGCGTAACGATTTGTCACTTTGGTTAAAGGCAAGTACAAATGCATCGCTCCTGCTCGAGAGTCTACACATTTTGTGTGATGCGAAACAACGTCATCATCTCACTGGATACTTTTTTTGAATGCTCTCATAGGCTATTGCTGATCACCTTTCTTAAAACTTGTCATTGCACATCTCACACTGCAAGATCATTGAAGATTTTGTGCTGATAAAATCCAACATTTTTGAAAATATTGGGATGTCTGGAACTGCTCAAAGATGGAATCAGATTGTGTCGCTTACTCGATAACATTAAACGAGTGTCGGGGCCAGCGCGCACCCCGAGTAGGCAACGACATGGGAATTTTGTCTCTGATCTCAAAAACTATATCGGGGCCAAAACCGTGTTGTGTATACCTGGCTTTAGCAGTGTGGTGGAGGTTAAGCATAGGTTTAAAATCCGATTTGATAACTTTGTGGCTGTGCCAGCTAGTGACCACTCTGCAGAGCTGCCTCTAGTACATGAGTCATCTCAAAAAATGCCAACCTGCATCATATGCATGAGAACCCCACATCCACATGCTGAGTGTCACCAAGAGGCTTCTAATCCCATCTGGAATCTTTTAGTGCTACAGATGTCTGTGTGTCTCGGACAGTCAGTCTCACCGATGCAGATCTGCTGGGTGTCGAAGGTCTTGCAGCTGTTGTTGGAAGGCCGGGGGAAGTCAGGAGACGAGGGGTTATTGGAGCTGGAGCCCGTACCGTACAGGATCAGAGTAAACTGGCTCAACTCACCTGTGAGGGGTGGAGGAGAAAGGAAGAGAGAGAGGGAGGAGAAGAAGAGAGAGAGAGAGAGAGAGGGTGAACACATTTCAAATTCAAGGGAGAAAGAAGAACAGAAGGAATGAACAATTCAATACCTCTAAGAGGAGAGAATGGGTGAGTGTCAGAGAGATACTAATATGATGACGGCGAAGAGGTAGGTGAACTGACTGACAAACACAGGGAGAGGAGAAGAATTGCTGATTAACAACGAGAGAGAGAACTGATATGGTGTGGACAGGAATATGGATGAAGAGGAGGCAGAGGGAGTAAAGAGACTCACTCATCTTATTTCTCCTGCTGTGCTGAGACTGTAACAAACGACAGCAGAGACCTTCTGGAGTAAGGAGAGGGGAAAGGAGAGAGGAAAGAGGAGGGAGGAGCCTCTCCCGTGTATGTGAGGAGGGGTATGAAGGTACACAGATGTCCTCTTACCATAGTCGTGTCCTTGTTCTGAGACGTTCTCGATCTCCAGGGTCCACTCCCCTCGAGGGTCCTCATCCCACATGTGGGTGGTCATGAAAGCCCAGTCAATAAATCCCTCTGGCGAATAGTCTTTAGGCCTGAAAAGAGGGGGAGAAAGAGAGAGACACAGAGAGAGTAGTTAGGGCTCACAGCCAAAAACATAGATATCATAGCAACCATCCTAAACCATGAAGGGCTCTTCAAAAACAATACCTCCCAGAACGGCTGCTAAAAATACACAGCACTTCAAGCAAACATAAATTTAAAAACGACAAACACTGCACTGTGTTATTCCGTGAATATGTTTATGTTTACCTGGAGGATGGTGCATCTATCAGACTGATATGAGGTTGATGAGGTTTCCTTTGTATTTCTACAGTAGGTGTGTGTGAGGGTGTACCTGGGAGCCAGCAGGGTAGAGCGTGTCCCTAGGGGGCTGATGAGGTGTATAGCCAGGTTTCCTCTGTGGTTGTAGGAGAGAGTGAGGCGGGCCTGGACATGCTCCAGAGAGTTGACATACTCTGGTCTGCCCCAGCAGGAGTCCAATGTCTTACTGAACAGCAGCCGGCTACCTATGTCCCTCGGCTCTAAGAGCATGGTGAGGACACACTGGTGCTGTGGGCCCACGCTGGTCCAGTTCTGAGCCAGAGCCACCATGGCCCCCGCATCCAGCAGACCATACCCATACGAATGACTCACTGACAGAG
The DNA here is from genome assembly GCF_045791955.1 of Oncorhynchus clarkii lewisi. Lineage (NCBI taxonomy): Eukaryota > Metazoa > Chordata > Actinopteri > Salmoniformes > Salmonidae > Oncorhynchus > Oncorhynchus clarkii. Next base: position 38,039,227 of record NC_092147.1, on the reverse strand, counting down.
ACAGAAAAACCATGAGTGAAGTTCCAAAGAGTCAGAGTGTCCACTTATCATGTAGTTCAGTCAGCCAAGGCATGTCCAATGAGAGCTCTCCTGTTACCTTTGCGGCCCACTCCATTGGTCCTCCAGTCGTCAGTGCTGAGGTGGGCGGGGTGAGAGGTTCTCACCACCAAGTGCTGCATGTCCCGCCACGTCAGGTTCATACTATACAGAGAGAGAAAGATATGTACTCTTATATTAGAGATGTCCTAATAAAAGAGAGTTTATGAGACATTTCTAGAGAGAGAGTTAGAGAGATGTCCGTCCACATCAGGTTCATAGTTCAGACAGATAGGAAAGAAAGACATGCAACACAAAAAAGGTGGATACAAACACCACTAGAGACATGTCAATGTCAGTCACACACAGCAGTGAAATGGACGTGCACCTGGTCCATAAGGTTTTATCAGCATTGTCCAGTAACAGCACCATAATAAAAGGCAGCCATAAAACACTGGTGTTTAATGGTGAGAGAACACAGTAACACCTTAAAGTAGTATAGCAGAGTACTGTACTGAACAGTAGCCCACGTAGAGCAGTCAGTAATGACGTCAAGCCGAGCTGCTAAAGGTTTTGTTCTTGAAGGACGCCAGGACGGGTCACCTTCCACTAAATAGAAGGGCCATATTAAACCTCTCCAGCTGATTTAGCAGGGAGTGGCAGTATGTAGGTAGGTAGAGCAGAGAGGACAAGAAGTTTAGGGAGCACATGCCTTTGGAGTGAGCGGAGAAATGGAGGCCCGCGGGCAAAGATAATCAAACCATGAATCACATGGGTTTACAGCTCAACTCGCTGCCTGCCCCGGGCCGAGGCAGAAATAGAAGCGCTAGAACTGCTCCGCAGCTTGACAGCGGAAGTGGAAGCAGCAGACTCTCACCTCAACAACCTTTCACATCCATACACTCCCTCCGTCACCATTCACGTCTCACACTCATGTGTTATTAATGGACATCCCTCCATCCACTCAATGTCACCTCGCTGGAAAAACTGCGCTCTCCCTATTAAATGATTCAATCTCCATGAATTCCATCTGCTGGAGAAATGCAGGCAGATCTGTTATTATTGCTCTCTCTCAGGAAATGCTGAGGTGATCTACACTTTGTGGAGAATTATTGGGTTTGGACATTCATTGTCTGTGAATGATAGGGTATATTGAAGCAAACTTCCTCCCTGCATTGACAACGCCCTTCTCTGTGGCTGCAGTGGCTGGAGGGTTGCAATGACTACCAGTATGCAGTACATACAGTGCATTCGGAAAGTATTCAGACCCCTTGACTTTTTCCTTTATGAAAACCTGATCCACCTAAGCGCACAGCCAAGACAATGCCAGAGTGGTTTAGGGACAAATCTCTGAATGTCCTTGAGTGGCCCAGGCAGAGCCCGGACTTGAACCCGATCGAACACCTCTGGAGAGACCTGAAAATAACTGTGCAACAATGCTCCCCATCCAATCTGACAGAGCCTCAGAGGATCTGCAGAGAAGAATGGCAGAAACTACCCAAATACATGTGTGCCAAGCTTGTAGCGTCATACCCAAGACTCGAAGCTGTAATCGCTGCCAAAAGTGCTTCAACAAAGTACAGAGTAAATACTTATGTATATGTAAAATTTCAGTTCGGAATTGTTTCTTTATTTGCAAAAATTTATAAAATCCTGTTTTTTTTATGGGGAATTGTGTGTAGATTGATGAGAAAAAAAACAATTGAATCAATTTTAGAATAAGGTTGTAACGTAACAAAATGTGGAAAAAGTCAAGGGGTCTGAATACTTTCCGAATGCACCGTATACTACTATACACACCTTTTGTCTTTGCCCAGTGACAGTGTTTGTGGGGGGACAGTTCGGACACATGCCAGGCATGCGCTAATGAAGATGTAGAGTGTATGAGCCCGAGGACTGACAGCTGACTGGATCTGACAGCCTATCAATAATGAGGGAGGAGATACAAAGAGATGTAGGCTACTATAGGAGTAGTCTACAGACCTGATCACTGGCTGGCCATGCCAGTCTCACAAGCCACCACACACTATTATTTTCAGGGCAGTTGTCTTATTCTATTGAGATACTTACTATATGTTCTACTGAGAGACTAGTTAAACAGAGGTGTTCTACTGTTCTTGGGGGGGGCTATCCTCCTGTAGGTTTTCGCTTCTACCCCAGTTGTAACTAACCTGATTCAGCTTATCAACCAGCCAATTATAAGAATCAGGTGTGCTAGATTAGGGTTGAAGCGAAAGCCTACAGGATGGTAGATCTCCAGGAACAGGGTTGGAAAGCCCTGTTCTAGTAAGAGATGACAGGTTAACAGAGATATTATCGTGTAACTGAGATACGGATGGGGATTTGACATTATTTCACTATTCAAATAATATCATTACATTTTTTTTCGGGTAAAAAAACTAAACAAAATTAAACATGCTCTGGACCAATCAGAATGACGCGAATGCACATGGCAGAGGTAAACAGTGGACAGGATGCTTTTCTACATAGTTTTTCGCCATGATATAACTGATTCTGTTACAAAAATAGTTTCTGGTGAGTATTTTGCATTGATCTGTCAGGTCTAATTGAAACTCTGTATGCGCCCTGTAGTTGCTATTTGAAGTGGGTGGAAATAGCATACTGATGTCAGGGCAGACAAGGACTAAACGCGCAGCAGTAGGTCAACGGGCGGTTATAAAAAACTACATTCAAAAGTTTGTTGTTTTATTAAATAAAGTATTTCAAATGCCACATTGTCAAAATAAGCCTAAAAAGAAATTCTCCAAAAATGAACACTCACTCAAGTTATCGAATACTAACGACCGTTCGGATTTCCAGATAACCGCGCCCATCCCTAAACCGAGATAACTCACTTGGCCTCCAGAGCCAGGGCGATGATCCCAGCAGCCAGGGGGGCCGATGCTGACGTCCCCGTGTGGGTGTCTGTACACTTCTGTCTCAGGTCTGTGGTCACCTAGGGGAAGAGAGACAAGAAAAAATAACAGTTATATAGATTCCTACAGAAACGGGCTGATCTCACATGCAAATGGAACAACTCATTTAAACGCACTACTTATCTATGCAAAATAAAGAGTTGTGAGTATTTTGACATTGGGTGACTTCTGCCCAGGAGGGACAAAAATATGATGGAGAAGAAAGAGGGGGGAGGGGGGGGGGGGCAGCAAAGTCCAGAGTGTTGTACCTGTTGTCAGAGGCAGAGTTAATGAGGCATGTCTGGAGCAATGGGAAGACACATCAGGTATGACAGGCAGAACGTTAGCTAATCAACCCACTCAGTGTGTGTGTGTCTGTGTAACTTACAAGCTACTGTATGCCCCAGAACACTGAAAATACCACGGTCTAGTGAACACATCTCTTTAGAACCACGCTGAAAAGAGATGGCGTTCATTTTAGGGTATCAAGACTGGTTCTTACAGCTTACATCACTGGAATAATGACACAAAAGCAGGGGGTCTTCCATGAACTGAATCCATGAACTGAATCCATGAACTGAATCCATGAACTGAAACACCACCTGCAACTTGGTCCTGTCACAAACATTGTGACTGGTTATTGTCTTGTAACCGTACCGATAACAGAGTATAAACATTGCGATTGATTGCTTGTTGAGACAACAAGCAGCATGCGACTACTAAAACAGAAGTGCATTAGTTGGAGCGTTGTGCCTTCAGTTAACCACCTCAGAGTAAGACAATGACACTGCCAGACTGAGAGACGTGTTTGTTCACCTGCAGCAGCCCTCTGGTGTGTTTGGGAGGAACGCGGAGAAAGCATTGAGTTGCAGGAGGATTCATATTAGTTGTGGTCAGGGAAGAGTGGTGTATATTAGTCACTATAGTTTGGTATATTAGTCACTATAGTCATATTAGTCACTATAGTGACTATATTAGTCGCACTATATTAGTCAATAGTTTGGAATGAATCACTATCTGTTTCAAGTGGAGTTTTACGCTGCTGTGTGTTTGTGTTTCAATGTCAATCTGTTTCTATGAGGTTTCCTCTGATGTGTGTTGGAGCGATCCTAGAGGTGTGTGTGTGTGCGTATCAGAGGTACTTGCTAAATGTTTCTGGTTGAGGTTGAAGTGGGTGTGTGGGTGTTTCGATATGCTTTATTATTAGGAGACGGTTTTATGTTGTACTTTCTGCTTTGTTGTATGTGATAAAGATCATCCTGGACCTCGAGGGATTGCTAATGATGACTCACATCATCTGTTTCTCATTGGGGTTTCTAGACCTGAAAATGCGTGGAAGATGTGTGTTATGCTGTATGTGTGTGTGTGTGTGTGTGTGTGTGTGTGTGTGTGTGTGTGTGTGTGTGTGTGTGTGTGTGTGTGTGTGTGTGTGTGTGTGTGTGTGTGTGTGTGTGTGTGTGTGTGTGTGTGTGTGTGTAAGAGAGTGTGTGTGTGTCAGTACTACTCACTATCTGTTTCTCGTTAGGGTTCCCAGAGCTGAAGGTGGTGGCGAGGGTGGAGGAGCAGGCCTCGCTGTACCAGGGCACCATGCCGTACTGGGTGGTGCTGCTAATGGACAGGGTGTAGATGCTGTTGGTGTAACCATCACAGTTACAGCTGTCCTTCTCACGACCACCGTTCCCCGACGCCCACACAAAGATGGAGCCCAGCCCGCCGCGGCCCTGGAAATGAACACATATAGGCAAGGATGACACACGGGTATCTACACAAAAAAAAGACATACAGTATAGCACAGACAGACACACAGAGACATACAGTATAGCACAGACAGACGGACGGACAGACGGACAGACAGACAGACAGACAGAGCCATACAGTATAGCACACAGACAGACATACAGAGACATACAGTGTAGCACAGACAGACACACAGAGACATACAGTATAGCACAGACAGACGGACGGACAGACAGACAGATGGACAGACAGACAGACAGACAGAGACATACAGTATAGCACACAGACAGACATACAGAGACATACAGTGTAGCACAGACAGACATACAGTATAGCACAGACACACACAGACAGACATACAGAGACAAACAGTATAGCAGACAGAGACACACAGACATACAGAGACATACAGATAGACATACAGAGACATACAGTATAGCACAGACAGACATACAGTATAGCAGACAGACAGACACACAGACAGACATACAGAGACAAACAGTATAGCACACAGACACATACAGTATAGCACACAGACAGACATACAGAGACATACAGTATAGCACACAGACAGACATACAGAGACATACAGTATAGCACAGACTCACACAGACAGACATACAGAGACAAACAGTATAGCACAGACAGACATACAGACAGACATACAGTATAGCACGCAGGCATAGATATAACACACACGCACGCTCAAGTGTGTGTATGTGGAGAGATGGATGCAGATGGAGTTTGTGTGTGTGTGCGTGCATGCATCTGTATGTGTGTGAGTTTTCAGTTGAGAGACTGATAGTGTGAAATATTGCACCAGACAAGGATGTTTACCCCTCCATCCTGTAAAAGCCTTGACATCCTTTCACTGGATGTGATATGCTGTTGTTATTCTTTCTGACACACACTGCACTGCTGCCGGCATAACTCTTATTAATGCATCATGAACTATATGGTAGACTACTGCTGCGGAAAAGCCAGTTAAAAAAATGATCACTTCATCACTGAAGTTAGTTCGATCGCATCCCACAACTGTCCCAGACTGTTTGAAATATTTATTTCCCGTGCAGAATAGGTCTATTTTTGTACTATAGGGAATAGTAGATTGACATATGCTAATGCTTTTGCTGTTCGGTAGTACCTACTCATCTTGTTGGCTGACGAAAACTAAATGTGGACAGTTTTTCCAATATCTATTTATTTATTTAACCTTTATTTAACTAATAACAAATTCTTATTTACAATGACAGCCTACCCCGGCCAAACCATAACGCAGACGACGCTGGAACAATTGTGCGCCGCCCTATGAGAGTCCCAATCACGGCCGGTTGTGATACAGCCCGGAATCGAACCAGGGTCTGTAGTGACGCCTCTAGCACTGAGGCGCAGTGCCTTAGACCATTGCGCAACTCGGGAGGGCATGATTGTACTGGACTGGTAGGAGGAGCAGCAGCTGCATGATGATACAGTATAATATTATCTACTGAATACACTTATATCCAACTTCTCTCCTTCTGTCATCTCCATAAGGAGGCCATTAGTCACAACTGGGCCATTCCATCATAACAATGGAAATGCAGGCATATCACAATAAAGATACACTTTGAAGCTTTTTCTTTTCAGAACCAAATATATAAGAGGAGCTACAAACTGAGGAGAAAATATCCTTCAGATGGAGAGTACAGAGAGAAAGGAGAGAAATAGAGAGTGCAGAGAGAAAGGAGAGTGGGAGAGAGAAGAGGAAGAGGGAAAACAATAGAGATGGAGAAAGACAACATTCAACAATGAAAAAGATATGGATATAGCAAGAGCGGCACAGTTGAACAAATATGCAGAATACGAATGGGCATTTGACATTATTTCACTCTTCGAATAATATCACATTTCTTCGCATATCCAGATAGTCGAAATTCACAATTTAAAAAAAAGTGACTCTTGTCCAGCCAGAATGATGCAAATGCACCTGGGAGAGGTAAACACAGGACAGGCTGCTTTTCTCCGTAGTTTTCCGCAAAAAGTAACAGGTCATGGTATATCCTTTAAGTAACAATGTCACAAGGAAAATCTAATTGAATTTATAACAACACTTTTTCCATGATCAAATTAGGCCTATCACCTCCCCCCCTCCAAAAAAAATGTTACCTTTATTTAACTAGGCAAGTCAATTAAGAACAAATTCTTATTTACAATGACGTCCTACCCCAGCCAAACTCAGACAACGCTGGGCCAATTGTGCGCCGCCCCATGGGACTCCCAATCAAGGCCAGATGTGATACAGCCTGGATTTGAACCAGGGACTGTAGTGACACCTCTTGCACTGAGATGCAGTGCCTTAGACCGCTGCACCTCTCGGAAGCCCACTAAGTAATCTAATACTAATGTCCGTTCGGATATCCGTGCTCATCCCTAATGGAGAAACAGAGGGATTGATTGAAAATGTGAAAGAGGTTGCATAAAAGAGCAGGGGCAAGAAAGAGATATGACGGGGAGGAGGGGCTAGATAGGCACACACTGTGTTGTGCCTCAACTCCAGCTGAGACTGAGATGAGAAACAGTGGAGGTGGGCGTGGGAGTGCCAACGACATGAACAAAACAAATCGTATCTCACACATGCATTACAGTACTGCTTAGAGAATGCGCCCACAGTCTTTATGGATCTAAAGAAGTGCTGTGAGAATGTTATTCCCCAATCCCTATCCCCTGTAGAGGGTTTGTCCCAGCGTGTGACTCAGTGGGACTCTCCTGCTCTCTTCCAGCTCACCAGTCCTGATACCTTAAAAAGAAGACCATCTCTTTTCAGCATGGTTCTACTGATGCATTGCTTTTTGTTTTCTTATGGATTACATCTAAATCAACAGGTATCCCCCAGTTCAAATCATTATGGGAATCTTTTCAGTAAAACAGAAAATGTCCTGTTTTGCTGCAGGCTATTCTTTTCTTTCCATCGGGCCATTATCCTAGGAGTGTTAGATGTGAGATTTATGTTATATGAATCATATTTCTGACATTGAAACTCCCTCTCCCCACATTCTTACAGCGATGGCTATCCTCTATTCCCTTCCTATCTAAATCTAACTCTGTGTCAGCGATTCTGCTCCCAATTCTCCTCTGCCATTTGTCATTGCAGATTTGTTTCAAGTTTCAACGTTTATTGGCCACGTGCACAACAGGTGTTGCGGAAATCCAAGATGGCGTAGCAGTCAGATGTATTAGTCGTTCGTCTTGTCGTGTCCCATGTATATATATTTTTATATATTTTCTTCGCATATCTTTTTATATTTTTCTAAACCCTTACTTCAAAATACTCTCCTGCAACCCACCTCACCCAATGTGGTATGGACCTGCTTTTTCTCTAACATATTTTTCTTTGCCTCTTACTGGAATATCTCCAACATAAACTAGCCAGCTAACTAGCCAGCTAACGGTCATCAGCTAACCTTTAGCTCGGAAAGCTCTCGCCAGTTTGTACAACGCAATTCAACCAGAGCATACCGGACTTATTTTTCTCTCCATATCCCCGGATTCCTATCGCAAGCTCTGAACCTAATCACCTTCCGACCTTCGCAGCTAACGTCCCCTGAATGCTAGCTGTCTAGAGCACAACGGACTGTTAGCTTACGAGGCCCATCGAATACATTCAGAAGCCATTAGCTAGCAGTCAGCTATCCTTTGCTAGCAGTCATCCGCTACCTTTATCCCGGACAACTCTCGCCAGTCTGTACAGCGTGACTCAAACCAAAGCTAGTCGAACTTATTCTTCTCGATATCTCCGGATTCCTACCGCAAGCTCTGAACCTATTTTTTTTTATTTAAAAAAAAAACATTTTTATTATGATATTTTTATATATATTTTTTCCACCTGGAATTATAGCAGCTAACGACCCCTGAACGCACAGCCGCTAATCTGCGGCCTGCTAGCTATCTAAAGCACATTGGACTGCTGGCTTAAGAGGCCCTTCGGACATATTACTTCGGCCACTATACATTTTTTGCCAATTGGCCTGTGTGGCACTATACATATTTTGCCAATTGGCCTGGTTTACCACACGGAGCCCTGCTGATCCGTCCGCTGATGTAACTGCACGAGGGGGCCACAACAGACTTCCCTCCGTCGCGTCATCCCTCTAAGGCCTTTCTGTTAGCCTGCTAGCCCCGTGCCGCTAGCATGCCTTTCCCTAACGTCATCATGCCATGTCGATTGCTGTTCTGGTTTGTAACTATTGTTTTATTTCACTGTAGAGCCTCTAGCATTGCTCAACATGCCTCGCCTAACAATTTAGTTCCACCCCCCAGACACGCAGTGACATCACCTGGTTAAAATGCTATTTCTAGAGACAATATCTCTTTCATTATCACTATATGCACAGGTTTACCCCCACTGTATTCACATCCTACTATACCTTTGTCTGTACATTATGCCTTGAATATATTCTACCGTGCCCAGAAATCTGCTCCTTTTACTCTCTGTTTTGAACGTACTAGGAGTCCAGTTCTGTTAGCTTTTAGCCGTACCCTTATCCTACTCCTCCTCTGTTCCTCTGGTGATGTAGAGGTTACTCCAGGCCCTGCAGTGTCTACCTCCACTCCCATCCCCCAGGCTCTCTCATTTGTTGACTTCTGCAACCGTAAAAGCCTTGGTTTCATGCATGTTAACATTAGAAGCCTCCTCCTTGTTTTATTCACTGCCCTAGCACACTCCACCAATCCGGATGTCCTAGCCGTGTCTGAATCCTGGCTTAGGAAGACCACCAAAAACCTTGACATTTCCATTCCTAACTATAACATTTTCCGACAAGATAGAACTGCCAAAGGGGGCGGTGTTGCAATTTACTGCAAAGATAGCCTGCGGAGTTCTGTCTTACTATCCAGGTCTGTACCCAAACAATTTGAGTTTCTACTTCTAAAAAATACCCTTTCCAGAAACAAGTCTCTCACCGTTGCCACTTGCTATAGACCACCCTCTGCCCCCAGCTGTGCCCTCGACACCATATGTGATTTGATTGCCCCCCATCTATCTTCTGAGCTCGTGCTGCTAGGTGACCTAAACTGGGACATGTTTAACACCACGGCCATCCTACAATCTAAGGTTGATGCCCTCAATCTCACACAATTTATCAATGAACCTACCAGATATAACCCCAAATCCGTAAACACGGGCACCCTCGTAGATATTATCCTAACTAACTCACCCCACAAATACACCTCTGCTGTTTTCAAACAAGATCTCAGCCATCACTGCCTCATTGCCTGCATCCGTAATGGGTCTGCGAGCAAACGACCACCCCTCATCACTGTCAAACGCTCCCTGAAACACTTCTGCGAGCAGGCCTTTCTAATCGACCTGGCCGGGGTATCCTGGAACGACATTGGCCTCATCCCGACAGTAGAGGATGCCTGGTTATTCTTTAAAAGTGCCTTCCTCACCATCTTAAATAGGCATGCCCCATTCAAAAAATGTAGAACCAGGAATAGCTATAGCCCTTGGTTCCCTCCAGACCTGTCTGCCCTTGACCAGCACAAAAACATCCTGTGGCGTTCTGCATTAGCATTGAATAGCCCCGTGATATGCAACTTTTCAGGGAAGTTAATAACCAATATACACAGGCAGTTAGGAAAGCTAAGGCTAGCTTTTTTAAACATAAATTTGCATCCTGCAGTACAAACTCAAAAAGGTTCTGGGACACTGTAAAGTCCATGGAGAATAAGAGCACCTCATCCCAGCTACCCACTGCTCTGAGGCTAGGAAACAGTTACAACCGACAAATCCACTATAATTGAGAATTTCAATAAGCATTTCTCTACGGCTGGCCATGCTTTCCACCTGGCTACCCCTACCCCGGTCAACTGCCCGGCACCCTCCACAGCAACCCGCCCAAGCCCCCACCATTTATCCTTCACCCATATCAAGATAGCTGATGTTCTGAAACAGCTGCAAAATCTGGACTCCTACAAATCAGCCGGGCTAGACAATCTGGACCCTCTCTTTCTTAAATTATCTGCCGAAATTGTTGCAAACCCTATTACTAGCCTGTTCAACCTCTCTTTCCCAAAGATTGGAAAGCTGCCGCGGTCATCCCCCTTTTCAAAGGGGGAGACACTCTAGACCCAAACTGCTACAGACCTATATCTATCCTACCCTGCATCTCTAAGGTCTTCGAAAGCCAAGTAAACAAACAGATTACTGACCATTTTGAATCACATCGTACCTTCTCCGCTATGAAATCTGGTTTCCGATCTGGTCATGGGTGCACCTCAGCCACGCTCAAGGTCCTTAACGATATCATAACCGCCATCGATAAGAGACATTACTGTGCAGCTGTATTCATCGACCTGGCCAAGACTTTCGACTCTGTCAATCACCACATTCTTATTGGCAGACTCAACAGCCTTGGTTTCTCAAATGATTGTCTCGCCTGGTTCACCAACTACTTCTCTGATAGAGCTCAGTGTGTCAAATCGGAGGGCCTGTTGTCTGGACCTCTGGCAGTCTCTATGGGGGTGCCACAGGGTTCAATTCTCGGGCCGACTCTCTTCTCTGTATACATCAATGATGTCGCTCTTGCTGCTGGTGATTCTCTAATCCACCTCTACGCAGATGACACCATTCTGTATACTCCTGGCCCTTCTTTGAACACTGTGTTAACTAACCTCCAGATGAGCTTCAATGCCATACAACTCTCCTTCTGTGGCCTCCAACTGCTCTTAAAACGCAAATAAAACTAAATGCATGCTATTCAACAGATCATTGCCAAACCCACTGGCTACAGGTTATCTACAAGTCTCTGCTAGGTAAAGCCCCGCCCTATCTCAGCTCGCTGGTCACCATAGCAGCACCTACTCGTAGCACACGCTCCAGCAGGTATATCTCACTGGTCACCCCCAAAGCCAATTCATCCTTTGGTCGCCTTTCCTTCCAGTTCTCTGCTGCCACTGACTGGAACGAACTGCAAAAATCACTGAAGCTGGAGATTCCCATCTCCCTCACTAGCTTTAAGAACCAGCTGTCAGAGCAGCTCACAGATCACTGCACCTGTTCATAGCCCATCTGTATACAGCCCATCTATCTACCTCATTCCCATACTGTATTTATTTATTTTGCTCCTTTTGCACCACAGTATCTCTACTTGCACATCCATCTTTTGCACATCTACCATTCCAGTGTTTAATTGCCATATTGTAATTACTTTGCCACCATGGCCTATTTATTGCCTTAACTCCCTTATTTGACCTTATTTGCACTCACTGTATATATACTTTTTTCCCTTTTTTTTCTACTGTATTATTGACTGTATGTTTTGTTACATCCATGTGTAACTCTGTGTTGTTGTATGTGTCGAACTGCTATGCTTTATCTTGGCCAGGTCGCAGTTGCAAATGAGAACTTGTTCTCAACTACCTTACCTGGTTAAATAAAGGTGAAAAATAAATAAATAAAAGGTGTAAAACAGTGCAGTGAAATTCTTACCTTGAGAGCTTTCCCAAAAATAGTGATAATAATAATAATAATAGAAATAATAGAAAATAGTATAAAAAAATAAAAACACACAAGAACTACGATGAGAGTTAAAGAAACACGATAATGCAAGTATATACAGGTCAGTGCCAGTACCTTATTTTTTATTCAATGTGCAGGGGTACTGGAATGGTTGAAGAGGGTTTATACATAAAAAGTGACTAGTAGAAGGATATACATTTAAACAGGGCTGAAAGGTGACTAGTAGAAGGATATGCATGTAAACAGGGCTGAAATGTGACTGGTAGAAGGATATACATGTAAACAGGGCTGAAAGGTGACTAGTAGAAGGATATGCATGTAAACATGGCTGAAAGGTGACTAGTAGAAGGATATACATGTAAACAGGGCTGAAAGGTGACTGGTAGAAGGATATACATGTAAACAGGGCTGAAAGGTGACTGGTAGTAGGATATACATGTAAACATGGCTGAAAGGTGAATGGTAGTAGGATATGCATGTAAACAGGGATGAAAGGTGACTAATAGAAGGATATGCATGTAAACAGGGCTGAAAGGTGACTGGTAGTAGGATATGCATGTAAACAGGGCTGAAAGGTGACTGGTAGCAGGAATATACACTGACACCTCCCTATTATTGAGTTGTACCCCCTTTTGCCCTCAGAGGCATGGACTCTACAAGGTGTTGAAAGCATGCTGGTTTTGGAAGCATCAACATGCTGGATCATGTTGACTCCAATGCCACAGTTGTGTCATGTTGGTGGTGGACCATTCTTGATACACATGGGAAACTGTTGAGTGTGAAAAACGAGTAGCGTTGCAGACCTTGACACACTCAAACCGGTGCGCCAGGCACCTACTACCATACCCCGTTCAAAAGGCACTTAAATATTTTGTCTTGCCCATTCACCCTCTGGCACACATGACCTGGATTCACCTGATCAATCTATGTAATGGAAAGAGCAGGTGTTCCTAATGTTTTCTTCACTAAGTGGTAATATACTAGTGGTAATATATACATGTAAATATGAGTAATTGTGACCAGTAGCAGGATAAATAGGTAAATACTAATGGTAATGGCAGTCAATAATCAATGGACAGCAGAGTAAGGGAGTAATACATCTAATCAATAAGGCCAGCATCCCGGAGTGGCCTCTTCACTGTTGATGTTGAGACTGGTGTTTTGAGGGTACTATTTAATGAAGCTGACAGTTAAGGACTTCTGAGGCGTCTGTTTCTCAAACTAGACACTAATGTACTTGTCCTCTTGCTCAGTTGTGCTCTGGAGGCCTCCCACTACTCTTTCTATTCTGGTTAGAGACAGTTTGCGCTATTCTGTGAATGGAGTAGTACACAGCGTTGTACCAGATCTTCAGTTTCTTGGCAATGTCTCGCATGGAATAGCCTTCATTTCTCAGAACAAAAATAGACTGACAAGTTTCAGAAGAAAGTTATTTGTTTCTGGCCATTTTGAACCTGTAATAGAACCCACAAATGCTGATGCTCCAGACACTCAACTGGTCTAAAGAAGGCCAGTTTTATTGCTTCTTTAAATCAGCACAACAGTTTTCAGCTGTGCTGACATAATTGCAAAAGGGTTTTCTAATGATCAATTAGCCTTTTAAATTATAAACTTGGATTAGCTAACACAACGTGCCATTAGAACACAGATAGTTGCTGATAATGGGCCTCTGTACCCCTATGTAGATATTCTATAAAAAATCTGCCGTTTCCAGCTACAACAGTCATTTACAACATTAACAATGTCTACACTGTATTTATGATCAATTTGATGTTATTTTAATGGACAAAAAATGTGCTTTTCTTTCAAAAACAAGGACATTTTTAAGTGACCCCAAACTTTTGAACGGTAGTGTAGGTATTCCTCTTGTCCACGTGTGAGAGGGTAGTGTGGAGTGCATTGTCAGTTGATCTGTTGGGGCGGTATGCAAATTGAAGTGGGTCCAGAGTGTCTGGGATGATGGAGATGATGTGTTCTTGGGCACAGGAATGATGCTGCTCAGCGTAAAACAAGTAGGGATTACAGACTGGGGCAATGAGAGATTGAAAATTACCGTGAAGATGCCTGCCAGCTGGTCTGTGCATGCTCTAAGAATGCGCCCTGGAATACCGTATAACCCCGTGGCCTTGGAGAGTGTTGACCAGATTAAAAACGGTAGGGACGGTAGGGGCCCTCGTGCACAGCTCGAATAAATGTATTGCGTTCGACTGGTAGGGAGGCATCATGGCTAGGTCTACCTTTGTAATCCATAATGGACCGTAGCCCTTGCCACACGCGTCGAGCATCGGGGCCGGTATAATAGGATTCCAACTCGTTCCTATATTGTTATTTTGCCTGTTTGATGGCTCTGTGGAGGTCGTAGCGGGACTTCTTGTACGTGTTCGTGTCCTTAGCCATAGGCTCGTGGTTGGCTGCAATAGCCTTGTGTGCGGTAGCTCTGTCCTTTAGTTTAGCGCATATGTCAGTGTTAATCCAGTGCTTTTGATTGGGGAAGCAGTGAATCTTCACTGTGGGGACAACGTCTGCAATGTATTTCCTGATGAAGCACGAGACGGAGGTGGTTAGCGCGTCGATGGTATCAGCAGGAAACACATATTCCAGTCAGCGCTAGCAAAGCAGTCCTGCAACATAGCCTCTGAACCTGTAAGCAGGATGCAGGAGTATAGAGACATGATCTGATTTGCCAAAGGAGGGACGGGGGAGGGTCTTGTATGCTTGTTTGTGGGTTGAGTAACAGTGGTCTAGGACTTTATCAGCCCCAGTGGAGAGGGAGATGTGTTGATACGTTTTTATTTATTTATTTATTTCACCTTTATTTAACAAGGTAGGCCAGTTGAGAACAAGTTCTCATTTACAACTGTGACCTGGCCAAGATAAAGCAAGGCAGTGATCGGTAAGCAGCTCAGACAGCTGATGCTTAAAGTTAGAGTATAAGACTCCAGCTTCAGAGATTTTTAAAATTCGTTCCAGTCATTGGCAGCAGAGAACTGGAAGGCGGCCAAAGGAAGTGTTAGCTTTGGGGATGATCAGTGCAATATACCTGCTGGAGCACGTGCTACGGGTGGGCATCACGTGTCTTAGTAACGTGGAATTAAAATTGCCAGCAAAAATAAAAGCAGACTCTGGGTGAATGGTTTCCTGCTTGCTTATTGCCTCGTACAATTCATTAAGTGCCAGCTTGTTGTTGTTGTCCTGAGGTGGAATATATTCAGCAGTCACGATAACAAAGAAAACCCTTCTACCCAACCCTTCTACCTCTCGGGAGGTAGAAGGGTCGGTATTTGATCATCAGGTATTCCAAGACGGGTGAACAATAAGTAGAAACTTCCACTGCGCTAGAGTCTGCACCAAGGGTTGGAACCGGTTCAGGGAACAGAACTGAAAAATAACAAAATGATTTGAGGAACAGAACCCGAACTTAAAGTGATCTATACTGTTCCGGAACAGAACATATTTTTAAAGCATGGGAACCGGTTAATAATGTTATTTTAAGTTCAATAATTTTTAAAATGTAGTCCCACAAAAGTCACAACAAAGCGCCTATGCAAAGCCCTAACTCTGTCACTCAAACTTATTCCAGCGTCTGCCTGCCAGCTGGAAATCTTTGCCAGAGGGTGTGCGTGTGTGTGTAGGCTGGGATTACACGAGATCTGAATGACATGGGTAATGCATTGGGTGTTCTGTAAACTCATCCCCAGGCTCAATTGCTACTGCATATAAAGACTGGAAACACTGTGCAACAAAATAGGACTTGAAAGGGGCGTGGGTAGAGAGAGAGCCTGCCATAGCTGTATTAAAATTCCGAAAATCGTCAATCAAAATAAATGTTGTATCACAGTGCCAATTTTATTTTTGGGTAGCCCAATTGATTCTGAGTTCAGATATATAAAGTTATGTGAAAACTATTTCAAGATGCATACTTTCCGATATCCCGAACTCACCTCCTTGTTTAGCCTAAATCACTTGCGCTGCTCGCACTTTGAAACCCAGAGTTCAAGTTCAACTTTCAACTTTTATTTGTCACATGGACATGTACAGTGAAATGCTTAACTTTCAAGCCCCACCCAACAGTGCAGTATTTAATATCAAAATATTATACTAAACTAATAAAGAATAACATGAGAAATATGGAATAAGTGAGGAAGCTACAGCGCATTCAGAAAGTAAGACAGAAAGTTCAGACCCCTTGACATTTTACATTTTTGTTACGTTACAGCCTTATTTTCTCCCCTCATCATTCTATACACAATACCCCATAATCACAAAGCAAAAAAACAAGTAAAGAAAATGTAAAACAAAAAAAACAAAAAATGTCACATTCAGACCCTTCACTCGGGACATTGTTGAAGTACCTATGGCAGCGATTACAGCCTTGAGTCTTCATGGTTATGACGCTACAGGCTTTGCACAACTGTATTTGGGGAGTTCCTCTGCAGATCCTCTCAAGCTTTGTCAGGTTGAATGGGAAGTGTCGCTGCACTCAACTTTTTTATTTTTGAACCTTTATTTAAGAACAAATTCTTATTTTCAATGACGGCCTAGGAACAGTGAGATAAAATGTGCAGTTTTGTCACACAACACTGCCACAGATCTCTCAAGTTTGGCATGCTGACGGCAGGAATGTCCACCAGAGCTGTTGCCAGAGATTTGAAAGTTAATTTCATCCCATAAGCCGCCTCCAATGTTATATTAGAGAAATTGGCAGTACGTCCAACTGACCTCACAACCACAGACCACATGTAACCACGCCAGCCTAGGACCTCCACATCCGGCTTCTTCACCTGCGGGATTGTCTGAGACCAGCCACTCAGACAGCTAATGAAACTGAGGAGTATGTATGTATGTCTGTAATAACGCCCATTTGTGGGGAAAAAACTAATTCCAATTGGCTGGGACTGGCTCCCCAGTAGGTGGGTCTGGCTCCCAAGAGGATGGCTGCGCCACTGCCCAGTAATGTGAAATTCATAGATTAGGGCCAAATTAATTTATTTCAATTGACTGATTTCCTTATATGAACTTTAACTCAGTAAAATCATTGAAATTGTTGCGTGTTGCATTTATATTTTTGTTCAGTATACATTTGGAAAAAAGTCTAATGAACCATTTCATATACACCATCACATTAAATGCATTATTTATTTTGGTCGGGTCTAAAGAAACATAATATGAAGAAAAAGTATTTAAGAGGAACATAATGAGTTGGCCTATGTTATCTACCGTAGGCTGTAGGTTTGTTAATTTAGCTGAAAAGATATGCTTATAAGTCCCCATGACACTATTTTATTTTATAATAAGAATAATATAATTTAACTTAGCTGAATAAAATAGAAAGGCTATTTTTCCCATTATGGAGCGAGAGCGCATATGAAGTGGCTATGTTGAGCGTAAAAGTGGTCATTTGAAACAGGTCCTATAAACTAGATTTAGAGTTATTTGGCAACTTGGAATGATACAAACCTTAGAATGTCTTAGAAATCAAAACATATATGGGCTGCACGATGTGACTATAGACTATTGATGATTTGAGAAAGTAGAAAAAAAAAGCTTGCGCTCCGTTTCTTGCCTCAGGCTGCACAGCTGTTCTCTCATCCAGTGATCATATTTTCACCCATCAGACTACTCTCAATTTAATCTTGTTTTTACTAATATGTCAAAATAGTTTAGATTTAGAATGACCCATTATGAAACGGGCAGGAACAGGGAAAAAAATAAATCTGTATGCACTGGAATAGCGAATGAAGGCTGCACGGTTTCCCATCGGTCTGTTTTGTAGGCTACTTCAGGTTTATAGTGGAGCATGTTCTTAATATGAGCAGCTGAAAAATAATTATAATAACACTTATTTCACTCCATGCATCAACCACTGTTTGGGGAGCATGCTCTCGTTGCCCAACAGGTGATATTCCGTCCAATCTCTGTATGCCATGCATGGCCTCTCCAACATCGATAGTAACATATTTACGCACCTAAACATATTTCACTAATCTGCGCGCTTGATAAAGGAGTAAAGCAGAAAGAGGAGGAGATGGAAACGCATAGTGGCAAGATATTCTGCTGAAGGTAATGTGTCACCCAATGAAATATAAAAAGGCTATTCAAAATCAAATTCACTAATTGTAGGCTAACTGTAAGCCGCCCTGCACAATCAATGAACCAACAGCCTCGCCGTGGACTATACAAAATGGATAGACATTTTGGAGTAGGATAAGGTAACCAGCCTATCCAATATGCATAATAATACAGTCCACACTCAAAGGCCATTACTAGAATTTGTTTAATTTTTGAGTATAGGCTAGACCAACTATGTACCAAAGACATCGTAAAACAGTTTTGTTTGATATTTTTCTGCCATGTGTAATATGCAGTACAGCTATGTACTATATAATGGCATAATCATACTTTTTATATTTATAAAAAAAATGGTGGGGGGGGGGGGGGTTTAGGCTCATAAACTCTAATCTGCTCATGGGAGTCTTGAATTAATCATCAATTTAGAAAGTGCTGTCCATTTCGTTGTGTTAGGCTTTGAAACAACATCCACAACAACCATGTTTTACACTGTTTCAACCTGCTGTTGAACTTCTTTCTTCAAATTGATCATCACAGTGAGGTGAGTTGTAAAAGTATGATAGGCCTACTGTTTTGATGATAAGTGTTTGATGTGAATTTCGATTGCATTTGCATTGATGTCAGAGCGGTTGAGAGACAATAGAGCCCTGAGTACCAGGCCATTAACGACCTAATGGTCGTTAGCAAGTTGGGTACTACCAAAGCATGCCCAGAGTGCATAAAAGGAGATTACCGTGACTCAGGGGTCACATAGAATATTTCTGCGGTCACGACTCATGAATGCTGGTGTGGCAATAACAAGGTCATCGCAACAACCCTAGGTAGGTATGCATCATAAGCCATGTGTGCTCCAGTAATGAATTAGCTCCACTGACTGACCTCAGTGACTCCTCGGAGGAATGCCTCCTTGGCCAGCTTGGCGGGGCCGTCTACCGTCTTCCCATCATCCTCTGGGCCCCAGCTGGCGCTGTAGATGTGGATGTGCTGCGAGTTGAGGCTGAGGGAGTGGGCCTCCACCACATCTGTCACTTCTCCATCCAGCATACGCACACCTGAACACACACGCAAGGTCAGTACACAGATCGAGAGAGAGAGACAGGTGAAATCAGAGGTAAAATAAAGTAGATAGACAGGTAGGGTGAGACAAAGGGAGAAAGAGAGGTGACAGAAAGAGAGAGACAGAGGAACATTGTGTCAGAGAGACAGCATGAGCGATGAAGAGGTAGGGTGCTATAAACATGATGCAGTTGGGATACAAAGCCTTTTGTGTCTGGCTGTCATATTGACAAACACACTGGGGAGACAAAGGGCTTATGAGCCTGTCACTCTGTCAGATGTGATGAGCAATTGTACTCTCAGACACAAGCATGCAGAAGTGTGCTCACTTACTCACACGCACACACTTTTTACTGTTGTAGCTATAAAAAAGCACAGCTGGCCATTAAAACAAGAGTCAATACATTCTCCTTCTCATTAAACAACCAGGTAGGAAAACATACATCTCACAAACAACACAAGATCGGCAGAACATTCCTTCTGACGAACAAGTGCGGGAGGGTTTTTACGGTGCCTTAAACAGTGTCTGTGACCTGAGGGAAACCAACTGGCCCAGTAGCAGGGTCATTCATTGAAATGAGTGCCTTCTTTTTTTAAGTAGAAATTGTGCACCAATATTGAATTTTAAAAGCCAGTTATATTAATTAAAGTGCCCTTTAATATAGACCACATAGAGAATTCAAAAAATCCAAATTTGTATATGAATAAAGACTTGCTAAATTGGCAAAATTATGCATTTTGACATGTCCCTCTGTATCCACTGTGACTTCTAGGAAGATTTTAACTGCAAAATGTCTCCAAGTTTTCACCATCATCGTAAAGCCTTTGTTGCTTTGGCAATATCATTTCTGAAGATTATTATTTATTTAATGTGATTAGTGATTCATTTACGTGAACTCTCGTTTTAATATGGTGAAACTATTAATTTTTAAATATTTTTTTTCAAAAGAAATATTGAACATCTTATAGTCAAAACATAGCGTAAAAGCAGGTGTTTTTGTCCATTTCCTGGTGATTTGTGGCAGGAAGCAGGCTAGAAATGTTTTAACAATATATTGCATTCAATAGCCCCTACCTGCTGCACATATTAAGCTTCCATTCCCCCTGTCACAGGGGGATTCATGGCTTATTTAAGATGAAATCATCAACCCTGTACTTTAATTGACACTCAATAGGCACTTACTAGGGATGTGCATCTTACCCTTTCAAGACGATTCGAATCTAGATGCAGTGCCTTCAGAAAGTAGTCACACCCCTTGAAGTTTCCACATTTTGTTGTATTACAGCCTGAATTTAAAATGTATTAAATTGAGATTGTGTTACTGGCCTACACACAATACCAAGGTGCAAAAGTGGAAATATGTTTTTAGAAATGTTACAAATGAATTAAAAATGAAAAGCTGAAATGTCTTTAGTCAATAAGTATTCTACCCCTTTGTTATGGCAAGCTTAAGTTCAGGGGTAAAGATGTGCTTGACAAGCCACATCCAGTTGAAGTCGGAAGTTTACATACACTTTAGCCAAATGCATTCAAACTCAGTTTTCACAATTCCTGACATTTAATCCTAGTAAAAATTCCCAGTCTTAGGTCACTTAGGATCACCACTTTATTTTAAGAATGTAAAATGTCAGAATAATAGTAGAGAGAATTACATATTTCAGTTTTTATTTCTTTCATCACATTCCCAGTGGGTCAGACGTTTACATACACTCAAAAAGTATTTGGTAGCATTGCCTTTAAATTGTTTAACTTGGGTCAAATGTTTTGGGTAGCCTTCCACAAGCTTCCCACAATAAGTTGGGTGAATTTTGGCCCATTCCTCCTGACAGAACTGGTGTAACTGAGTCAGGTTTGTAAGCCTCCTTGCTCGCACAAACCTTTTCATTTCTGCCCACAAATGTTCTATAAGATTGAGGTCAGGGCTTTGTGATGGCCACTCCAATACCTTGACTTTGTTGTCCTTAAGACATTTTGCCACAACTTTGGAAGTATGCTTGGGGTCATTGTCCATTTGGAAGACCCATTTGCGACCAAGCTTTAACTGATGTCTTGAGATGTTGCTTCAATATACCCACAATTTTCCGACCTCATGATGCCATCTATTTTGTGAAGTGCACCAGTCCCTCCTGCAGCAAAGCACCCCCACAACATGATTCTGCCACTCCCGTGCCTCACGGTTGGGATGGTGTTCTTCGGTTTGCAAGCCTCCCTCTTCTTCCTCCAAACATAACGATGGTCATTACGACCAAACAGTTCTATTTTTGTTTCATCAGACCAAAAAGTATGATCTTTGACCCCATGTGCATTTGCAAACCGTAGTCAGGCTTTTTTATGGCGGTTTTGGAGCAGTGGCTTCTTCCTTGCTGAGCAGCCTTTCAGGTTATATCGATATAGGAATCATTTAACTGTGGATATAAATACTTTTGTACCTGTTTCCTCCAGCATCTTCACAAGGTCCTTTGCTGTTGTTCTGTTTTCAACAGAGCATTTGATAAAAATAACTTAGCAAATTACATTGGTTGTCACTCAACTAATAAAGCCTAATATTGAGCAACCCATTTTACAAACATTTGAATGCTGAAGCGCAGATGTGCCAGATCAGGAATAGGCCTACCTCTCCTTGGCCAGCGCGCACAGTTTGACTACGCTACTGATATTGCCTCGGGTTGTTTGGCATGCCAAATGACTTGCAGATTAATGACTGTCAACATAATTACATGCTTAGTTCGACACTGAAGGAGAGGACGCAGTTGTCACAAAAGATGAGAGGTATTTTTGGAAGGTAGAAAGCAAGTAATTTGAGCAATAAACATTTGTGAAACGGTGATTTGTAATGTTTGAATCGATTTTCTGACCGATGCATGCTCATGCATTTGGATCGGTTTGGAGTACCCGCAGACTGATGCACTCATAACTTATATATTTGAACTAGAGGATGCATATCGGTGAATCGTTACTTACCTAGCACTTACTATAGTAATTGTTTTATTTAAGATCTTGGGATGGAAAAACTTGCTCTTTGTGACAGGGGCCTGTCTGCAGCTTTGATGTGGACCGTCTCAGATCAGTGTTCTGAACAGTAATGGTAGCAGAAGGCGTGAAATGAGCCATCGTCAAATAAGTCCTATACTGCAATGGTACCTGACTAGCTAACCACAGGTTATCTGCTGTATCTCAGAGACAGATGATAAACCAAAGACTTAAATTACACACTCTAGAAAACCTACCTGGTTAAATAAAGGTGAAAAAAATAAAAAATAATTAAATTAGAAAAACACAGGCCCTGCAGAGAGACGCAAATTGATTGCGTGTGTATGGAGCAATCAGTCTGGATAAAAGCAAGATGGCGTTTGAAAGATGAATTGGGGTCTGATTTCAGGTAAATATGAATGGTAATGTCTTGAATCCTGCAGTAGCTATCACATTAATGCCGCTATAACAATCATCATCATAATCATTAGTGTCATGGGGCGGCAGGGTAGTCTAGTGGTTAGAGAGTTGGACTAGTAACCGAAAGGTTTCAAGTTCAAATCCCCGAGCTGACAAGGTACAAATCTGTCGTTCTGCCCCTGAACAGATGCATGAGTGCACCCACTCTTCCTAGGCCGTCATTGAAAATAAGAATTTGTTCTTAACTGACTTGCCTAGTTAAATAAAGGTAAAAAAACAACAAGGCAGTTAACCCACTGTTCCTAGACCATCATTGTGAATAAGAATTTGTTCTTAACTGACTTGCCTAGTTAAATAACATTTTAAAAATGGGCAGGAGGTTAGAAGAGAGACACTGCTGGGTTACTTTCCCTCCAGCTGTGTTCACTGGCTCCTATCTAAAAGCTGTGAGCTGTGTGTGTGTGTTTGGGGGTGGGGTCAACGCAGCCACTAAATGCTAATCACTGCACAGTAATTAGGAACGGCCCAGCAGGAGAACACAAACACACACTGAGCTGCTAGACCAGGAGATGCATGCTAGGAGGAGTAGGAGAGTTATGGCTGACTGCTGGGGACTGCTCTCAATGCTCCACTGTTGGCTGCTTGTTTTTGATAGAGTGCTTAGGGACACAAGTTGGTAAAGGCCAGACAGTTGCTTGATAAAGTCCATTAGACTGTTTAAATGACTTGGTTTTGACGAAAGATTAGAGACAAAAGTTGGTAAATATTCAGAAGTGGCAACTAGCAAGTATAGAGATCGCTATGATGTGCTCTACTGAAATTGACTCCGGTTCAACTGACAGCAGACCCTAGTCAACCAATCACAATTAGCTATTGGCAGAGCATGCCTCAATCACCTCCAATTTTGGCGTTGTAGGCCACGCCCACCCCACAAACATCGTTGTTGGCGGCCGCAGCAACCTCACCAGCACACCGTGTTCCATGTCTAGATGAGAGAGAGAATGAGAGAGAGAGCGAGAGAGGTAGAGAGAAAAAGAGAAAAAGAGGAGTTAGGATTCATTAACAAAAACACTCATTCCTCATAACAAACACCCTGAACCGCGCAGGGATCTTCAAAAACAATAACTTCTAGAAAGGCTGCTAAAAATACACAGCAGCACTAGGTTTGGGCGGTATACCGTATATATAACGTATACCGGGGTATTGGGAAAAATACCGTAATACTGTAATTTTTCAATACCGTAATACCGTCTAAACTATTTAATTTAAGTTTCAATAAATCTGAATATCAGTAGCTACTTTAATTAAGTTAATAACTGCAGTCAACTTGTGCAATACGCTAGAAGATAAAGCAGATTGCGTTCTTAATTTCACCTGTCACATTATTTTACATTATGAAGCTTACAGTAGTTCCTCAGAACAGTTGAGCCAACCACGTGTTTGTTTGTAAATAGTACAATGGTAGAAAGCGGGAACTGGTGAGTCCATAGCGTTCTATATCTATTGGCGAGTCGCTGTTGTGCGACGAACATGAGGTGACTACACTTGTATGCAATTCACTACTAAATGTTTGCCATCAGATATCTTATAACGGCTTTCTACCCTTTTTCAGAAGTCAAACAGCTCTGGATGAGTTCTGTAAAGCTGCCATTCATACTATGATTTTTTTTCTTACTCCATTTTTCTCCCCTCTGATCCATGTACACATGCACACTTTTCTGAAGGAAAAGCAGCATCACAACTAGTTTATGTTAGTTTTCGTTTGTTAGCATTTAGCTAACAGCGTCTATGTGATGTCGCTATTACTTGTGCTAATTTCGTTAGCATTCTTAGCATTGTTAGCATTTGTTAGCACACCATTGGGCTTTTTTTGTTGTTACATTTTTAGCGCTAACTTGTGAGCTATGCCGGTAATACCGTAAATCCCATAATGTAAAAATCTGGATACCGCCCAAGCCTAAGCAGCACACCAACGAATAGACGAAAAACACTGAGGGCCAACTGTTCTGCCTGCGGCTATGGACCTGTTCACCGGACGTGCTACCTTGTCAAATGTGGAGATAAAACTGAAGGACATGGCACTGTCTAAAACTATGATGGACGGTCACTGGACGCAGGCCAACAGAGAGAAATATGGGATACTATTGATATGTCTGAATTATTTACTGTGACCTTCATCAATGATTATGAGCAGTATTGCCTTGTGTAAAGAGATAGAGACAGGCGATCTGAGGACGGCAGGTTCATCACACCTCTCAGTTCTACCTTGCTGCTGGCATGCTGTTGGGCATCACACAAGCACGCATGCAGCACGTACGTACACAAACACACTCGTAAGGCCGCAGGGCCAGACAGTATTCCAAGGCGTGTCCTCAGGGCATGTGAAGACCAGCTGGCAGGCATCTTGAAGGACATTTTCTACCTGTGATCCCCACGTTTCAAGCTGACTACGAGTATTCCTGTTCCCAAAAACTCTTAAGGCATCCTGCAACAATGACTACCGCCCTCTAACACTCACATCTGTAATAATGAAGTTCTTTGAAAGGCTGGTCATGGCACACCTCAACTCCATCATCCCAGACCCACTCTAATTTGCATACCTCCCCAACAGATCCACAGACAACACAATCGCACTCCACACTGTCCTCTCCCACCTAGAAAAGAGGAATACCTATGTGAGGATGCTGTTCGACTACAGTTCAGCATTCAACACCATTAGTTCCCTCCACCGACGACTCCGACTCCAACTCCATCATCAAGTTTTCTGAAGACACAACAGTGATCACAGCCTGATCACCAACGGCGATAAGACCGCCTACAGGGAGGTCAGAGACCTGGCAATGTCGTGCCAGGACAACAACCTCTCCCTCAATGTCAGTAAGACCAAGGAGCTGATGGTGGACTACAGGAAACAGGTGCGGGTGCACACCCCCATCCACATAGACGGGGCCGCAGTGGAGAGAGTCAAGAGCTTCAAGTACCTCGGTGTCCACATCACTGAGGACTTAACATTGTTCTTTCACATCAGCACAGTCGTGAAGAAGGCATGGCAGTGCCTATTGGCCCTCGGGAGGCTGACATTTTTTCACATGGCCACTCAGGTCCTTAGCAACTTTTACAGCTGCAACATCGAGAGCATCCTGCCTGACTGGTTGTATCACCGTCTGGTATGGCAAATGCACTGCCCTCGACCGGAAGACCTTAGAGAGGGTGGTGCAGACGGACTAGTGCATCACTGAGGTTAACTCCCAGCCATCCAGGACATACATGCCAGGCGGTGTCGGAGAAAGGCCCGAAACATTTCCAAACACTCCAGACACCCGAAACATGGACTGTTCTCCATGCTCCCGTCCGGCAGGCGGTACTGATGCATCAAGTCTCAGACCAACAGACTCCTTAACAGCTTCTATCCCCTGGCCATAAGACTGTTAAATAGCTAACAACTACTGCTCTCCCTCACACCTAGGCTGCTGCTAAAAATATTATTGATTAGATTTATTACTGCCACTAAGCTGCTGTTCATTAATTATTGATTGCCATTACCATTAGTATTTCTACCACTCACTTTGTACTATTCCCTGCCTACATGTACATTTCTACTTCAAATACTCCAGTATTGATAATCCCTGCACATTGTTAATTTGGTACTGGCACTGACCCTGTACTGTATATAGCTTCTTCTCTTATTTCTCTTGGTCTTTAGTTCTTATTAGTTACACTATCTTGATATTGAATACTGCACTGTTTTGTAGGACTTGCAAGTTAAGCATTTCACTGTACGTGACCTATATAACTTGAACTTGAACACACACAAGTATACGTGCACACCTAAGAAGAGAGACATGCACTTGCTTTAGCAACAAAATATATATACAGCCCTTCAAATGAGTGGATTCGGCTATTTGAGCCACATCCGTTGCTGACAGGTGTATGAAATCGAGCACAAGGCCATGCCACCTCCATAGACAAACATTGGAAGTAGAATGGTCTTACTGAAGAGCTCAGTGACTTTCAACGTGGCACCGTCGCACAAGTCAGTTTGTCAAATTTCTGCCCTGCTAGAGCTGCCAATAAGTGCTGATATTGTGAAGTGGAAACATCTAGGAGCAACTAGGGATATGGTGGTCATGAAATTTTGTCAGCTAGTGATTGTCAAGTAAATAACTGTCAGTCTCATGGTAATTGACCATTATTGACATAAACATATTTAGCATCTCCTGGCTTTCATGCATAGCCTTCAACCCTCTGATGTAAACATTTGGAACATCTACATTTGAAAAAGTCTAATAAATCCATGTAATATATGAAGAAAATGTAGGCTATTTCAGAAGAACAGAATAGCATACACTGAGATTTACTTATGTTAGGCCCTGATCTGGCTATGCCATATGGCTGTGGGCTACACTAGTTCATTTAGCAGACAAGATTTGCTTAGAATTCTATTTTATATTATGAAGAATACAATTGAACACAGCTGAATAAAATAGAAAGGATATTTTCTCTAAACGATTTATCTAAACGATTTGAGGGAATGTTGAGCGGTTAACAAAGAATCATGCTTCATTTTTAGTTATTTAAGTAACTTTAGTTGTGATACAAATGTTGAGCTATATGTATTGATTTTTAACTTCTTGTAACTAGGGGGCAGTATTTTAATTTTTGGAAAAATAACGTTCCCAAAGTAAACGGGATATTTTGCCAGGACAAGATGCTAGAATATGCATATAACAGCTTAGGATAGAAAACACTCTAAAGTTTCCAAAACTGTAAAAAAATATTGTCTGTGAGTATAACAGAACTGATATTGCGGGCGAAAGCCTGAGTTAAATCCAATCCGGAAGTGACTCATGTTTTGAAAGCGCTGCGTTCCAATGTGTCCCTATTGAGCAGTGAATGGGCTATCAACCAGATTACTTTTTCTACGTAAGAATGGTCCACCAACTAAAGGACATCCAGCCAACTTGACACAACTGTGGGAAGCATTGGAGTCAACATGGACCAGCATTCCACAGAGATGAGGAAGTCATTAAAACATCTTGTTAAACACTATTATTGCACAGAGTGAGTCCATGAAACTTATTATGTGACTTGTTAAGCACATTTTTACTCATGAACTTATTTAGCCTTGCCATAACAAAAGGGATGAATACTTATTGACTCAAGACATTTCAACCTGTCATTTTTTAATGAATTTTTGGGGATTCAATTTGAATGATAGAGGTTGTTTTAAAACTCTGCAGCTCCAATAAAAAAAAGATCTTTACAATAACAAAATAAAGCGAGATGGAGATGTGTAAATTAGACTCGCATTTATATTACTCTAGCATAGGCTGCAGCAAATGTAAAGTACCTGTCACAATACATTTTTATTACCAACTGATGACATGATACTGTACACATGCATTGCAAACTGTGCTGCATAATGTGGTGCACTTCCTGTTCCCACCCTGAGCGTTGATGATTGATCATGCAGATAGCAGAGAGGTCACGGAGATGCCAGATTTAGACATTGCATATAATCTAACAGTTCCATTTCACCTCATGCTGTTCATTTAAATAATTTATTATAATTTACAGTTTTTCGCACAGTTATTTATCCCAGGATACAGAAGTGGGTTTGGGCAGGAAAACCCGGTTCCTGCTATTAAACCCTAGTACACAGTACCTTGCTGGTGCGTCAGAGGAAAAGGGTAGGAGCTCTATCTCAAGCTGAGAAGCTGATTACACTGGAGCGTGGCTCTGTAATTCATTACATTACCCACCTGCTATTTACCCATAATGTATAGAAAAAAATGCAACACAAGCCACTTTCACAATTCATACTAATCGACACAGAAAAGTTTTTGCACAGCTCAAGAGAAATTGTGACAAAGGCTTGGAAAGTAGAGAAAAAAGTAAAATTATGTTTTCTACACTTCACTTATCGCTTGACCTCGGCTGTCACACGTTGGATTAGAGTGATTTATAAGCAATGACACTGTCATGAAAATGGCTATTCTTCACTGACAGCTCTGCCCTTTCCCCCAATATGCCATGCACAGCATATGCTAACATGTCGTACACCATCCGTGAACACAAAGAAGCAATTAAAGTTAAATCTTAGCAATTAAGATGTTGTGCTTGTTCGTTGTGTTGCTTTGGTAACATGTTTATCAGCCAATCCATGAATAGAACAGTCAACTTGTCAATGTGCACACACAATCACACATACCCATGCAAGAATGCACACACTGAACGTGACAGTTAACTCATAAACATGACTAAAAACGTGCACACTAGCGCATGTCACCCACAAACACAGTATATTCCTCTGGCTGCTGGCCAAACATACAAAACAAACCCACATTTTTATCCCTGCCATAGACAGAAACCCTGTGTCGCATTCGTTTCTGAGAGAGTCAGATTGAATTTTAAAGAAAGGGGGGATCCTAAGGCACAACATACTAAATGTTTTTAATCACCATCAAGAGAGAAAGCAGCCCTACTAACCCGGAGTCTGTCTATACTGGTCCAATCCAGAACAGTAGCTAGGAGGCAACTGGCCTGTCTGGGCCTGCATTTTTCCAAAATTATTCCTGGCTGCCAGTGATATCATCATTTCATCCATAGGATCTCAAAATGGTATTTGTGGCAGTGGGTATCTTGGCACAATCGTAATTTGGCCAAATATGTGTAAGCGGGGAGGGTATCCAACACACTCATAGCGGCCAACAACTAAAGTACAAGCCATGGATGGACTTTCACATTTTTAAATTTGGGCTGCTTGAGGGTAGCCATCCAAATTTACCAGACACACAAACAGACAAATACACAGATGCAGAATGTAATTGAACTGGACCCCTTTCAGATGAGACAGATGACAGCTTCATGTGTGGAAGTGGCCCAGGAGTGTGGGTCTGACGACCAGATGACATCTTAATTCTACATTTGTCAAAACAAAAATCACAGGAAATGATTTTAGAGGCACTTTATTGACCCACTCTCTTCTTTCTCTTTTTCTCTCCTTAATGCACTGGTTAAAGTGTCACACAGAACATGGAACAGACAAGACTGTCAAGTCAAAGGCTGTGTTCTCATAAAATAACACCTTCTCTGAACAGTACCTGTTGTACCCAACTCCTAAGTCATGGGGTTAACTGAACAACCTGCTACATTACCTATACGACTGAAGGAAGGGTTCGGTCCTCCAGGTAATCCATGTTAGGTGTTAAACATGTGAGAAGACCAATTATAAAGGTGCTGCATCCATCATACAGCCTCCCCTCCTCAGTGTAAACCCAGAAGCCTGCATCCCCAAGTAGCTTTCCAGAAGGAGGGTTGGAAGGCCACCCCTGCAGTAGTCCATGGCAGACAAAGAAATAAAGCCTAAACACTATCTACAAGGTCACTGTGCCCTCTTTATCTTATCTGAGGGATGGAGGGGGACAGAGAGGGAATATTTTATATCTCTCTCTCCTTCAGGCTAAAACAACCTCTTCCAGCCTATTGGTTGCCATGTCCCTTTACTTCAGAATGGTATGAGGCAATGTGGTCATTTGGTGTTATTGTTTTGTTTCTTCCGCAAAGAATGTTCTGATTTTAGACACAGACAAAAAGGTCTGAAATATGCACTATACACCCCTTCAAATGAGTGCATTCGGCTATTTCAGCCACACCCGATGCTGACAGGTGTATAAAATCAATCACACAGCCATGCAATCTCCATAGACACACACTGACAGTAGAATGGCCTTACTGAAGAGCTCAGTGACTTTCAACGTGGCACCATCATAGGATACCACGTTTCCAACAAGTCAGTTCATCAAATTTCTACCCTGCTAGAGCTGTCCCGGTCAAATGTAAGTGCTGTAATTGTGAAGTGGAAATGTCTCGGAGCAACAACGGCTCAGCCGCGAAGTGGTAGCCCTCACAAGCTCACAGAATGGGACTGACGAGTGCTGAAGCGTGTAAAAATCGTCTGTCCTCGGTTGCAACACTCACTACCGAGTTCCAAACTGCCTCTGGAAGCAACTTCAGCACAATAACTGTTTGTGGGGATCTTCATGAAATGGGTTTCCATGGCCGAGCAGCCGCACACAAGCCTAAGATCACCATGCGCCATACCAACGCATCGGCTGGAGGGGTGTAAAGCTCGCTGCCATTGGACTATGGAGCAGTGGAAACTTGTTCTCTGTAATGATGAATCCCGCTTCACCTTCTGGCAGTCCGATGGACAAATCTGTTTGGCGGATACCAGGAGTACGCTACCTGCCCCAATGCATAGGCCCAACTGTAAAGTTTGGTGGATGACGAATAATGGTCTGAGGCTGTTTTTCATGGTTCGGGCTAGGCCCCTTAGCTCCAATGAAGGGACATCTTAACACTACAGCATACAATGACATTCTAGACGATTCTGTGCTTCTAACTTTGTGGCAACAGTTTGGGGAAGGCCCTTTCCTGTTTCAGCATGACAATGCCCCCGTGCACAAAGCTAGGTCCATACAGAAATAGTTTGTCGAGATCAGTGTGGAAGAACTTTACTGGCCTGCAGCCCTGAACTCAACCCCATCAAACACCTTTGGGATGAACTGGAACGCTGACTGCGAGCCAGGCCTAATCGCCCAACATCAGTGCTTGACCTCACTAATGCTCATGGCTGAAGCAAGTCCCTGCAGCAATGTTCCAGCATCTAGTGGAAAGCGTTACCAGAAGAGTGGAGGCAGCAAAGGGGGGCCCGACTACATATTAATTCTCATGATTTTGGAATGAGATGTTGAATGAGAAGGTGTCCACATACATTTGGTCATGTAGTGTGTTATAGTGTGTGACTGATGCCGGAGCGATGTTTGGCTAACTTGGTGGATTTGTGCTCTGCTGCTGCCTACTGTAGTGGAGCTTTTGGCTGTGGGGTATCTGTGCTGTGGCAGTGTGAGTGAATGGGGCTGGATCCAGGGGCCTGCTAAAATGATTAGGTTATTTTTTGCTTGGCTTAACTGAGCCCAGAGGAAGCTAGAGCCTTGGTTGCTGCTCAAACAGTTACTTGGAGTTCCTCCTGAGCCCAATCGATCGGGAGCATTCTCTCTCTTTCAGGCCTTGGGAAGAGGGCAATCTACTGCCCTTATCAGTGCTCACACATCTCTGGTTGCACATCTAAAGAGAATCCCTCATCAGGCAACTCGACCAGGCTCATGCGATTAAGACTACCTAACTGAATGATAAGCTGAAAATGGCTATAGAAGATGCACGCCAACTCAATGAGACACACACTTTAACTATAATGAAGTGATTAATTTGGCAGTGGTTTAAAGGAGACTCGTGGGATAAAGCCAGTCAAACAAAGAGGCTTCTAAACAAAGAAACAAAGCAAGCCAAGCTAATGAGACAGACAATTAAAAACGTGCCGTGTCTCACCGAGGAAGGACTAACTCTTCACACCACTGACACACCTGATTAAATCTTCCATTTATCAGGCCTGCTCAGTGTCTGTATATTGGGGATGGTGTCTGGTCTGCTGGGGGTTTCAGGGGCTTAGACCATCTGCAGGGCTCAATCACTGCTGCCCACTGCGCTGGGGCTTATTGAAGTGGCTGGAGCAAGAGCACAGCAGCCTTACATCACACATACAGGCACAATTTCAATCATTCAGCCTTCTGGTCCCTCTCTCTGGACATTGAGGGTAATAATGGAACACACATACAGAGAGAGAGAGACATAGAGAGAGAAAGAGAGAGAGAGGAATCAGGTGTGAAGGTGGAAGGTCGGGCACCTGCCAACATCATCTCCTGAAGTCTGTCTGTTGAATCATCTCAAAGCTCTGGGCTGTCTGGGAAATAAACACACGGCCTCAGACAGATAGAAACAGAGGAAGATGGTAAACAACATAGCCAGGCCTTTGAAAAGACGGGCACTTTTTATGTGTTGAACTTTGCGGTTAGGCGTCGGGGGCAAGACTTTCGATTAAGTTGTGTATTAGAGAGAAAGAGAGGCAGTGAAAGAGGGAAAACATTTTCGATATACCTGGCTCTCGCTCTTCGTATCACATAACTGCCTCCAACCCTGCAGGAGTTTGATTTTTTTATTTACATTTTTTATTTCACCTTTATTTAACCAGGTAGGCCAGTCGAGAACAGGTTCTCATTTACAACTGCAACCTGGCCAAGATAAAGCAAAGCAGTGTGACACAAACAACAACACAGAGTTACACATGGAATAAACAAACGTACAGTCCATAACACAATAGAAAAAATCTATATACCGTGTGTGAAAATAAATTAAGATTAGGGAGGTAAGGCAATAAATAGGCCGTAGTGGTGAAGTAATTACAATTTAGCAATTCAACTCTGGAGTGATAGATGTGCAGAAGATGAATGTGCAAGTAGAGATGCTGAGTGCAAAGGAGCAAAAAAATCTAATAACAAGGATGAGGTAGTTGGATGGGCTATTTACAGGTGCAGTGATCTGTGAGCTGCTCTGACGGCTGATGCTTAAAGTTAGTGAGGGAGATATGAGTCTCCAGCTTTAGTGATTTTTGCAATTCGTTCCAGTCATTGGCAGCAGAGAACTGGAAGGAAAGGCGGCCAAAGGAGGAATAGGCTTTGGGGGGGTGACCAGTGAATTATACCTGTTGGAGCGTGTGCTACGGGTGGGTGCTGCTATGGTGACCAGTGAGCTGAGATAGGCGGGGCTTTACCTAGCAAAGACTTATAGATGACCTGGAGCCAGTGGGTTTGGCGACGAATATGAAGCGAGGGCCAGCCAACGAGAGCATACAGGTTGCAGTGGTGGGTAGTATATGGGGCTTTGGTGACAAAACGGATTGCACTGTAATAAACTGCATCCAATTTGCTGAGTAGAGTGTTGAAGGCTATTTTATAAATTACATCGCCGAAGTCAAGGATTGGTAGGATAGTCAGTTTTACGAGGGTATGTTTGGCAGTGTTAGGTTCTTATTTTTCAGAGGAAATAACTCATGGACACTGGAGAAGCTTTAATAACCAAGTTTAATTATTTCCAAAGGTTCTGTACAGCTGTATTCAGACAGCAAACATTTCTCTCCATCACAGTTATATACATCCTACTTAAGACACGCCTTCTCTCCAATCCTTACATCTTATGGTTCAACAGAAAGAGGGTAACAGGATACCAAACCCTTATTACTCCCTTAAGGGAATCTGTCCTCACCTCCTGACCTCAACCCCTCCATCTAATCCACAGATGTCCATCTGTCTCCCCTGTATCAACACGGTGTTCTGCTTCCGTCCCCCAACACATTCCAACTCATTCCACAGCTATCTGTCTTTCTACAGAGACCCAGTCTCCTTCGATTCTATGCTTCTTTTCTATCATTTATTTAATATCTAAATGTTCAAAATGTCGAATCCAACAGCAGCATGAGTGAAGGATGCTTTGTTGCGAAATAGGAAGCCGATTCTAGATTTAATTTTAGATTGGAGATGTTTAATGTGAGTCTGGAAGGAGAGTTTACAGTCTAACCAGACACCTAGGTATTTGTAATTGTCCACATATTCTAAGTCAGAATCGTCCAGAGTAGGTATGATGGACGGGCGGGCAGCGATCAGTTGAAGAGCATGCATTTAGTTTTACTTGCATTTAAGAGCAGTTGGAGGCCACGGAAGGAGAGTTGTATGGCATTGAAGCTCGTCTGGAGGTTAGTTAACACAGTGTTTAAAGAAGGGCCAGAAGTATACAAAATGGTGTCGTCTGCTTAGAGGTGGATCAGAGAATCACCAGCAGCAAGAGCGACATCATTGATGTATACAGCGAAAAGAGTCGGCCTGAGAATTTAACCCTGTGGCACCCCCATAGAGATTGCCAGAGGTCCGGACAACATGCCCTCCGATTTGACACACTGAACTCTGTCTGAGAAGTAGTTGGTGAACCAGGCGAGGCAATCAGAGGTGTAAGAGGTGTCCAGACTTTAGGTGAAGATTGTCCAGGGGAGGTGAAACAAAGGGAGGACATTAAAACATTACTGTGCCAGTGGGTGGGTGTCACAGTAGAGTGATTTGGATGTGAGAAGACCTGCTACAGCTAGCTGCTTCTCCTCACAGAGCCAAATGTATACGGGAACTACCTCGTACTAACCAAGGTGCACCAATTAGGGATCCAAAGTTGAACTGTGTCACTGGATACGTGCACTGTGTCTCCCGATTGATAGGATATACAGTAACAGGGATTAAGGCCAAGCCCAGAGACAGATAGGGTGGTGGTTGGATTAGAAACTACAAGTCTGTGGACAGCAGCCCTGTTATCATGTTTCTTCATCAACCACAAATGGTATGCAGACTCTAGAGCAGAGAGTTTTGTCCTATTGTTCACTCGACCTGAAATACCTGACGATCAAATGCCGACGCTTTGATTTCACATCTGTTATCATCACTGTACGAGGCTCTAAACAAACAGGAAACCGTACACCCGAGGCTGTTTATTGTGGTGGGGGATTTTAACTCTGCATTACTAAAATGTGTGATGTATGACTTTTACCAGCACATCTCCTGTGCCACGAGAGCTGCAAAAATTCTGGACCACTGTTATTCAACCCACAAGAAAGCATACAAGGCCCTCCCACATCCCCCTTTGGCAAATCAGATCACAACTCTATACTCCTGCTTCCTGTTTAAAAACAGAAACTCAAGCAGATGATAAGCTACAGGACTGTTTTGCTAGTGCAGACTGGAATAGGGAAAGTGAAAGGGGGATACCTAGTCAGTTGTACAACTGAATGCATTCAACGGAAATGTGTTTTCGCATTTAACCGAACCCCTCTGAATCAGAGAGGTGCAGGGGGCTGCCGGGGAACAGTACGTTAACTGCCTTGCTCAGGCGCAGAATTCCATAATTTTTTTTTTTTACCTTGTCAGCTCAAGGATTCGATCCAGCAACCTTTGGGTTACTGGCCCAACACTTCTACCCGCCAGGCTACCTGCGAATATGTTCCGGGACTCCGCCGATAACTTTCGACAAGCTTATGACCTTTGTTACTGGCTTCATCAGAAAGAGCATCAAAGACATTGTCCCCACAGTGAAGGTCTGCTGTTTCCCCAACCAAAATATTTATGGTGAGATACTCGCTAAGCTAAAGGACAGGGCCACCACAAATAGGGCTATCACAGCTAACCCTGAGGCTATGGTTGAGGCCACAAACGCATACAAGAAGTCCCGCTACAACCTCAGAGTCATCAAACATGCAAAAGGACAATACAGGAATAAGTTTGAATCCTTCTACACTGGCTCCGACACGTGGCAAGGATTATAGTTTTTTTTAAGGATTATAAAGGAAGAACCAGACGTGACCTGCCCAACAACGCCTCCCTACAAGACAAACTCAATGCTTTTTTGCATACTTTGATAAAACCAACAAATCAAAGCTTTGCATGAGGGCCCCTGCTGTTTCCGGAGGACTGGGTGATCTCGCTCTCCGAGGCCGACGTGAGTAAGACTTTTAAACAGGTCAACAATCCTAACGCCACGGGGCCAGACGGAACACCAGGGAACGTTCTCAGTGAATGCGCAAGCAAGCTGGCAGGCATCTTCACAGACATTTGCAACCTCTTCTTGTCCCAGTCTGTAATCCCCACATGCGTCAAGTTGACCACCACCATTCCTGTTCCCAAGAACTCTAAGGCAACCTGCCACAATGAATACCGCCCTGTAGCACTCACATCTGTAATCATGAAGTGCTTTGAAAGGCTGGTCATGGCACACATCCAGTCCTTCATCCCATACACCCTGGACCCCCTCCAATTTGAATACTGACCCAACAGATCCACAGATGATACAATCTCAATCCACACTGCCCTCTACCACCTAGACAAAAGGATAGGGATGTGCCGAACACTTGGACAAAACAAGTATCGTAACAGATATGTAGAATTTTCTGAATACAACTTTGATAATTACCCCAAAAGTATTTTTTTGTAATTATCCGTAATTGGGGGAAAAAATATTTATCTGCCAGCACGCATTCCTATTTCACTAAAAAGAAGCACTGTGTTCTCTAAACAACTATTGACTAGTTCTTCTGTCTGTAAAGAAATGGGCGGGGTATCGGTTGAGCCTGCTGCAACGATTGGATTAGAACAAGATGTTCTCCCTCTGCTCTCGTTTCCACAGACAGACACACGCGGCTCTGTTTCACACAGTCACTCACAGTCACTTGTCTCAGGGCACAAGTCTCCCCTTCTCCAAACATTGTGTATGAATCAGAATCCATAGCTAGTCATTGTTGTTCAATCTAAACTGAACAAAAATCTAAACGCAATATGTAAAGTGTTCATCCCATGTTTCATGAGCTGAAATAAAAGATGCCAGAAATGTTCCATATGTACAAAAAGCTTATTTCGCAATTTTTGGGGAAAAAATGTGTATGCATCCATGTTAGTGAGCTTTTCTCCTTTGTCAAGATAATCCACCCACCTGACAGGTGTGGCATATCAAGAAGCTGATAAACAGCATGATCATTACACATGTGCACCTTGTGCAGGGAACAATAAAAGGACACTCTAAAATGTTAAGCTTTGTCACACAACACAATGCTACAGATGTCTCAAGTTGAGGGATTGTGTAATTGACATGCTGACTGCAGGAATGTCCACCAGAGCTTTTGACAGAGAATTGAATGTTAATTTCTCTACCATAAACCGCCTCCAACCAGCCTCAAAACCACAGACCATGTGCAACCACGGCAGCACAGGACCTCCACATCCGGCTTCTTCACCTGCGGGACAGTATAAGACCAGCCTTGATTGGCTC
Source organism: Oncorhynchus clarkii lewisi (assembly GCF_045791955.1). Classification (NCBI taxonomy): domain Eukaryota; kingdom Metazoa; phylum Chordata; class Actinopteri; order Salmoniformes; family Salmonidae; genus Oncorhynchus; species Oncorhynchus clarkii. Next base: position 38,001,774 of record NC_092147.1, on the reverse strand, counting down.
AGTGTTATGTCACTCATGGGGACACAACGTCACCGCAAAACCTACAGTGAGAGCTTGAAAATTCAAGCCCCTTGGGTGTTGCCATAGACTTACTTTAGAAGTGACCATCCAAGAAGGCTTATCTGTGGTCATCACCATAAATCCAGAGAATGCCAGACTTTGATGACAAAGGGGAGTCCAAAAATGTATTGTATGCTGCTGCATAAATGATGTAGTATACCAGGGAGATATGTATACTGTAGCTAAGAAAGTAATACTAAGTGTATGTTGTGTATAAAGCTGTTTGTAGCCCATGTGCCTCACCCTAATAATTTGGTCCTTCTCCCCTCCTAATTTAGCCTACTATTCTGACTTGGTGGTGCACATTTAGCCTATAGCCTGTTTTAGAGATGTGCCATCATTGAATATTGTAAGAGCTTTCATTGTCTCTTTCTATGCCCCCTTTATTTGTCCTACGGTTCTGACTTGGTGTACAGGGAGAGTACTGTAAGAACGGCCCATGTTCTGATTTCTGTTGCTGTACATTTCAAAAGTGCTGAACAAATAGTTATATTGACTACATCCGTTTTAGCTCGCTCATTAATGACTTAATCTAAATTACGGATTGCCTCTTATACGCTTGTCATCCCCTTATGCCATAGTTTGTACATCTCAATTGTCAGTAGAAAACACATTTGTTTAAGCAAGTCAACCATATCAGCTTTGTTTTTTAAAATGAACTGTTTCTCTGCCAGACAAGGCTCTACTGATAGCCAGGTGAAGCAGTGGTAAGGTGTTGGGACTGCTGTTGGGACTCTGCTGTTGGGACAGCTTTATCTACGCCCTAACAGTTTGGGGGCACTGTTTGTCACTGTTATAGTGCAATTAATGTATTCTTGAGTGTTGTGTAGTGGCTTTGCTGGTATTCATCAAAAACATATACATTTTTTCGCCCCACTAAAATGTGCATGCTAAAATCGTCACTGTATAGGAGTGACTGGAACTCAAGTCAGTTGAGAAAAGGGAGGGATAGGGTCATGCAAAGCAACTGTATTTAAAGAGAGTTCTGAAGGAGATATCTGTTTCACTCAGTCTGAGTGAAACAGCATCATCCAACTCCAGTATCAGTTTGTTACAGAAGATATGCAGTATGCTGCTTCATATGCAAGTACATAAGTACATTTTTTGCATATCGCCTGTTTGCATAATTACCGTTAACTGTAGCTAAAATAGTCACCCAGATAATACATTGAATGACGAAGTTTTACTTGTGTTGTGTGGTATACATTTATAATCATTGTTTAGTGTCCAGTTATCCCAAGAATGTACTGTTAAGGAGTGTAGGCGAGCCTACTCCTTTAACGTCCAAGGACCTTATAGGTTATTTTCAGAGGGAAACTGGCACAAAACAACCAAATACTCTATCTAATTGTGAATCGTATTGTAGAAACATAAAGTGACTTTCATATCACATCAAAATAATTTCACAAAAGCAAAAAAAAAACACTTTCTATTCACTGTTTTAACCGGTTTAATCAGTTGCAGCCTACAGTGTTTTTCAGTTGCAACATTTTTCTGGCATCCTTCTTCCCTTACATTTGACATTTTAGTAATTTAGCAGATGCACTTATCCTGAGCAACTTACTAACAGGTGTTTGGAGATGCTATCTATCTAATTAGAACAGGTGGTTGCCTCTGTCTTCCATAAACAAGCACTGTAACATGGAAACATGGCTGTGTGTTTCCAGTAATTTTACCTTTTTTCTTAAAAAAAATACAAATTCTCATTGATATGAAAGATAAAAAGGTGCAATATGCAGATATCACTCCACAATTTCCTGGTTGCTAAAATTCTAATAGTTAATGTGATAAAATAAGCAAGTATAGTGTAGAGCAGGGCTTCCCAAACTCGATCCTGGCCCCCCGTAGGGGGCACGTTTTGGTTTTTGCCCTAGCACTACAAAGCTGATTTAAATAACCAACTCATCATCAAGCTTTGATTACTTTAAATCAGCTGTGTAGTGCTAGGGCAAATACCAAAACGTGCATCCAGGGGGATCTCAGGATCCAGTTAGAGAAACCCTACCACCCTGCTATACACTATACTTGCTTGTTTTGAGCAGATCATGCTGTTTAAATTAATCAGCTTCTTGATATGCCACACCTGTCAGGTGGATTATCTTGGCAAAGGAGACATGCTCACTAAGACGTAAACACATTTCTGCACCAAATTTTAGAGAAATAATTTCAGCTCAATGAAACATGGGACCAACACTTTATATGTTGCGTTTATATTTTTGTTCCATGTAGTTATTTCCTGTCGACTTTGCTGAGGCCATATGGTTGTTTTTGTCTGTCTACTTGGTGCTGTTTAGTAGGCCTACTTTGTTGTCCGTATAATTATTCCTTTGCCGACGACGTCTGTCGTTATGTCATGATTCAAGCCCATGCTTGCTTGCTATTATTACTTCTTGCCCAGGCATGTTTACAGAGTGACAGATCATTAGAAAATACAATTACAAATGTAAATGGTTTATTTTGAAACAATATATGGGGCAAGCGAATTAGTCTACCTTCATCTAAATATGTGTCTGGAATGAATGCAGGCAGTGGTAGCCTATTAGCCTATTTCATTGATAGTTGCCTAGGACTAAGCAAGTAAATCATGTGTTTTTTTTATTTTTATCTGTTGGGTTCGTGAGCGAAGGAACATAACCATGTGCTCTGAGATGCACTTATAGCGCAGGATGGACTGGTGAACCTCACAAAATAGATGGCATCATGAGGTAGGAAAATTATGTGGATATATTGAAGCAACATCTCATGACATCAGTCAGGAAATTAAAGCTTGGTCGCAAATGAGTCTTCCAAATGGACAATGACCCCAAGCATACTTCCAAAGTTGTGGCAAAATGGCTTAAGTACAACAAAGTCAAGGTACTGGAGTGGCCATCACAAAGCCCTGACCTCAATCCCATAGAAAATATGTGGGCAGAAATGAAAAAGTGAGTGCGAGCAAGGAGAACTACAAACCGGACTCAGCTACACTAGCCGGTTCGGTTCAAGAACTGCAACGCTGCTGGGTTTAAGGAAGGTGTCCTTTTTGTCTTGTAAACTCAATGTATGTGAGAATGCTGTTCATTGACTACAGCTCAGCATTCAACACCATAGTGCTCTCCCAGCTCGTTACCAAGCTAGGCACCCTCTGACTGAACACCTCCCTCTGCAAGGATCCTGGACTTCCTGCCCTCGACTGCAAGGCTCTACAGAGGGTGGTGCGTATGGCCCAGTGCATCACTGGTGACGAGCTCCCAGCCATTCAGGACATTCATGCCAGGCGATGTCTAAGAAAGGCCCGTAAAATTGCCATAGACTCCCATCACCCATACCATGGACTGTTCTCGCTGCTTCCGTTCGGCAAGCGGTACTGGAGCGTCGGGTTTTTGACCAACATCTCCAATACAGTTTCTTTCCCCAAGCCATAAGAATCCTGAACAGCTAACTGCACTGACTCTATGTTCACCCAGGTCTCTAGCAACACATTCTCACAATCTTACACACACATCCATCACCATGCACACACCCACTTACGCTGCTGCTATATTAATTAGTATTGATTATTATTACCATTAGTATTTATCCTGCTACCAGTCACTTTTTACATGTACATACCTACCCCATTTACTCCGGTACACCTGCACATTGTAATGATGGTACTGGCACTGACCTGTTTCCAGCTTGCGTGTGTTTTTTCCCTTTTCTTCTTTCATATACACTACCGTTCAACTGTTTGGGGTCACTTAAAAATGTCTTTTTTTTTTTTTTTTTTAAACAAATTTTTTGTCTGTTTAAATAACATAAAATTTATCGGAAGTACAGTGTAGACATTGTTAATGTTGTAAATGACTATTGTAGCTGGAAACTGAAGATTATTTTATGGAATATCTACATAGGGGTACAGAGGCCCATTATCAGTAACCATCACTCCTGTGTTCCAATGTCACGTTGTGTTAGCTAATCCAAGTTTATCATTTTAAAAGGCTAATTGACCATTAGAACCCCCCAGCTATATGCATGCCCCTTTCAAAAAATGTAGAACTAAGAACAGATATAGCCCTTGGTTCACTCCAGACCTGACTGCCTTCGGCAAGCACAAAAACATTCTCTGGCGGACTGCACTAGCATCGAATAGTCCCCACGATATGCAACTTTTCAGAGAAGTCAGGAACCAATACACGCAGTCAGTTAGGAAAGCAAAGGCTAACTTTTTCAAACAGAAATTTGCATCCTGTAGCTCCAACTCCAAAAAGTTTTGGGACATTGTAAAGTCCATGGAGTATAAGAGCACCTCCTCCTAGCTGCCCATTGTACTGAGGCTAGGAAACACTGTCACCACCGATAAATCCATGATAATCGAGAATTTCAATAAGCATTTCTCTACGGCTGGCCATGCTTTCCTCCTGGCTACCCCAACCCCGGCCAACAGCTCCGCACCACCCACAGCTACTTGCCCAAGCCTCCCCAGCTTCTCCTTCACCCAAATCCAGATAGCAGATGTTTTGAAAGAGATGCAAAACCTGGACCCGTACAAATCAGCTGGGCTAGACAATCTGGACCCTCTCTTTCTAAAATGATCCGCCGCCATTGTTCAACCTCTCTCTCGTATCGTCTGAGATTCCTAAAGATTGGAAAGCTGCCGCGGTCATCGCCCTCTTCACAGGGGGTGACACTCTAGACCCAAACTGTTACAGACCTATATACATCCTGCCCTGCCTTTCTAAAGTCTGCGAAAGCCAAGTAAACAAAACAGATCACTGACCATTTCGAATCCCACCGCACCTTCTCCACTGTGCAATCCGGTTTCCGAGCTGGTCACGGGTGCACCTCAGCCACGCTCAAGGTATTAAACGATATCATAACGGCCATCGATAAAAGACAGTACTGTGCAGCCGTCTTCATTGACCTGGCCAAGGCTTTCGACTCTGTCAATCACCGTATTCTTAACGGCAGACTCAACAGCCTTGGTTTCTCAAATGACTGCCTCGACTGGTTCACCAACTACTTCTCAGATAGAGTTCAGTGTGTCAAATCAGAGGGCCTGTTGTCCGGATTGCTGGCAGTCTCTATGGGGGTACCACAGGGTTCAATTCTCGGGCCAACTCTTTTGTCTGTATATATCAACGATGTTGCTCTTGCTGAGGGTGATTCCTTGATCCACCTCTACGCAGACGACAGCATTCTGTATACATCTGGCCCTTCTTTGGACACTGTGTTAACAAACCTCCAAACGAGTTTCAATGCCATACAACACTCCTTCCGTGGCCTCCAACTGCTCTTGAAGTTACATCTCCCTCACTAACTTTAAGCATCAGCTATCTGAGCAGCTTACCGATCGCTGCAGCTGTACACAGCCAATATATATATATAGCCCATCCAATTACCTACCTCATCCCCATATTGTTTTTATTTACTTTTTTGCTCTTTTGCACACCGGTATTTCTACTTGCACATCAATATGCACATCTATCACTCCAGTGTTAATTTGCTAAATTGTAATTACTTCGCTATTATGGCCTATTTATTGCCTTGCCTCCTGTGCCATTTGCACAAACTGTATATAGATTTTTTCTATTGTGTTATTGACTGGACGTTTGTTTATTCCATGCGTAACTCTGTGTTTGTGTCGCACTGCTTTGCTTTATCTTGGCCAGGTCGCAGTTGTAAATGAGAACTTGTTCTCAACTGGCCTAGCTGGTTAAATAAAGGTGAAATAAAATGAAAAAATATATTTTTTTTACAACAATAACAATGTCTACACTGTATTTCTGATCAATTTGATGTTATACTAAATTTACAAAAAATGTCTTTCTTTCAAAAACAAGAACATTTTTAAGTGACCCCAAACTTTTGAACGGTAGTGTATATAAATATATTTTTTACCTATATTATTACTTTATTATTTCCTTCAAATTATCTCCTTTCACCTAGATATTGAATTGTTGGGAAAAAGCTTAGTAAGTAAACATTTCACTGAACTGTTTTACACCTGCTGTATGCTGTGCACCCGACAAATAAACTAAACCTGGGATTACTAGAATCTCAGGCTCTTCTCACCCTCTCCAATCTCCAATCCACAGTATTGACAGCACTATAATAGAGGAGAGGAGGAGAGAAAGCACAGAGGACAAACATTCTGATGATGGAGCACAAAATAATTACCTGCTTGAGTGAGCCTCACCTGGCTTGAAACCCTTTCAACAGTACCTGCCAGTCCTGCCAACTTGCAGTACAAAGCAGCTACCCAGAACAACTACTAAATGGATGCAAATTCAAAACCCAACCTTGCATGTCACCAATACAAATGAACCAGCCTTGGCAGGGGAAGGGGACGTAAGCTTCTGACTTAAGTCTCCTGTTCCCTTTTCTCCCCATGAAAATATTCATATAATCCCATTGTGGGGAGGCGGATAGCATTACTCAGCATCTGGCCGCACGCCTCTATGGGGATTTACTGTACTCATCTGCTATAATTTCTTCTCAGGTCACTCCAAACACACAGTGCTCAGAGCTATTGACAGACACACTTGCTTCTCATTTCATGGTCAGATATCGATTCCGTCCTGGATAATTACCTTGACAGCAACAGCCGAACTCTGTGTGTAGTGTACTGTGTCTGTACTGTGTGTGTAGTGTACTGTGTCTGTACTGTGTGTGTAGTGTACTGTGTCTGTACTGTGTGTGCATGTGCTTGCTTAGGTACCATGTGTATACAGTGCCGTGATAAAGTATTTGCCGTGTTTCAGATTGTCTCAATTTTTGCATATTTCTGACACTGAATATTAAGAGATATTTAACCAAACCCAATAAGGGAACCTGAATGAATAAATAACAAAATGTTGACACTTATTTCATTTATTTAATTAACTAAGTTATGCAACACCTAATGACCCTGTATGAAAAAGTAATTGCCCCCTTACACTCAATATCGGTGGTGCAATGACTGCAACCAAACACTTCTTGTAGTTGTTGATCAGTCTTTGCTATGTCTGGCAAAAACCAAACACTGCATACCAACGGTCAAGCATGGTGGTGGTAGTGTGATGGTTTGGGGATGATTTGCTGCCTCAGGACACGGACGACTTGCCATCATTGAAGGAACCATGAATTCTGCTCTGAATCAGATAATTCTGAAGGGGAATGTCAGGCCATCCATCTGTGAGCTGAAGAGCAGATGGAACATGCAGAAAGACAATGATCCAAAACACACAAGCAAGTCCAGAATGGCTCAAAAGCAACAAATATTTGTTTGATTATACATTTATTTAACTAGGCAAGTCAGTTAAAAACAAATTGTTATATACAATGACGGCCTACCCCGGCCAAACCCGGACAATGCTGGGACAATTGTGCGCCGCCCTATGGGACTCCCAATCACGGCCGGGTGTGATACAGTCTGGATTCGAACCAGGGTGACACGTCTTGCACTGAGATGCAGTGCTAGACCACTGCGCCACTCGGGAGCATGGCCTATAGAAATGGCCTATAGTCAAAGTCCAGACCTAAACCCGATTGAGATGTTGTGGCAGGACCTGAAATGATCAATTCATGCTTGACAAACCACCAATGTAGCTGAGTTAAAGCAATTCTGCATGGAAGAGAGGGCCAAAATTCCTCCACAGGGATGTGAGAGACTGTTCAACAACTACAGGAAGCGTTTGGTTGCAGTCATCGCAGCTAAAGGTATAATTACTTTTTCACATGAGGGCATTGGGTGTTGCATAACTTTGTTTATGAAATAAATGAAAAAAGTATCAATATGTTGTGTTATTTGTTCACTCGGGTTCCCTTAATCTAATATTAGGTTCTGGTTGAAGATCTGATAGCATTCAGTGTCCAAAATATGAAAAAACAGAAAATCAGAAAGGGGGCTAATAATTTCTCAGGGCACTGTCTGTGTGCGTTTTCTGGAGTTCTGTGCAGCAGCAGCGGATCTGGAAAGGAGAAGCTTAACCAACCAAGGAGTAGCCCTGTGTTCCCTAGTCAGCAGAACTGAGTGGAACCTGCCTCAAACAGACAGGGGGGCAGGGGTGGATTAAGCAGAGCTACTCTAGTTCTACTCCAGGCAACGATGGAAACAAGGTCCCTGGTTAAAGTGAAAGCCTTGGGCCTTGACTAGGCAAACCAATTGCTTTTCTCCCAGTGGGGAAAAGAGAGAGGGAATCTCTTCTGTAGAGACAGAATAAAACAGTGGACTTAAATGCTTTCGGTAATGCCAATCAATTGTTAAATCACTTCAATATGTACAGTAGATACAGGACAACTCACACCAATATGTACAGCAAAGAGGCAGCTTAAAGGAAGACGGGGTTCTTGTTCAAGGGAAGGGAAAACATTTGGTGATACAACATGCAAAGCCATTTTCAGTTCACTGGTAGAAATGCATTGAATCTCTTCAGTATTTACAGTAGAGGCAGAGGCAGCTCAAATAATGTAAATATGGGGAAGTATAAACCATGCTGTGCTGTGGAGACATTTTAGTTCTATCTCAAATATGTTTCGACAGTGTTATGAAAGACTAATTTATCATGTTTCCTGACATACTGCAAGATCCTGTTAAGCTTTGAAAAATAAATAAATGAGAAAAACAAACAAAAAGACTGTGGGCCTTCAGAGTGGCGCAGCGGTCTAAGGCATTGCAGTGCTGAGGCACCACTACAGCATTGGGTTCGATCCCAGGCTGTCACAGCCGGATGTGCCCGGGAGCCCAAAAGGGCAGCACACAATTGGCCCAGCGCTGTCCGGGTTAGGGGAGGGTTTGGCCAGGGGGGGGTTTCCCCCTTTTCTAATCTCATCCGCGGGAGATGGGGCCATGGCAGAAGACACAGCCACACGCTGGGGTCCCAGTGAGGGAGTGAGAGGGGCTGAGGAGGAGGCGCTTTGGAAACCCCCTTTTACTTTTGGACCAGCGCTTTTTTACTTCAATCACCAAAAAGCCGGGAGAGAGGAGGTGGTATCAGCCAGGGGCAAATAAACTACTGCACTAGCTACAAACAAAGTTGCTCAGGCTCTGAGGTGGTGGTAGAAGTGGTGGTGTTGACCCTTTTTGCACTAACCCTTCACATACAGTGGGGCAAAAAAGTATTTAGTCAGCCACCAATTGTGCATGTTCTCCCACTTAAAAAGATGAGAGAGGCCTGTAATTTTCATCATAGGTACACTTCAACTATGACAAACAAAATGAGAAAAAAATCCAGAAAATCACATTGTAGGATTTTTAATGAATTTATTTGCAAATTATGGTGGAAAATAAGTATTTGGTCAAAAGTTTATCTCAATACTTTGTTATATACCCTTTGTTGGCAATGACAGAGGCCAAAAGGTTTCTGTAAGTCTTCACAAGGTTTTCACACACTGTTGCTGGTATTTTGGCCCATTCCTCCATGCAGATCTCCTCTAGAGCAGTGATGTTTTGGGGCTGTTGCTGGGCAACACGGACTTTCAACTCCCTCCAAATATTTTCTATGGGGTTGAGATCTGGAGACTGGCTAGGCCACTCCAGGACCTTGAAATGCTTCTTACGAAGCCACTCCTTTGTTGCCCGGGCGGTTCATTGTCATGCTGAAAGACCCAGCCACGTTTCATCTTCAATGCCCTTGCTGATGGAAGGAGGTTTTCACTCAAAATCAGTCGTCCTGGTCAGTCGTCCTGGTCCCTTTGCAGAAAAACAGCCCCAAAGCATGATGTTTCCACCCCCATGCTTCACAGTAGGTATGGTGTTCTTTGGATGCAACTCAGCATTCTTTGTCCTTCAAACACGACGAGTTGAGTTTTTACCAAAAAGTTATATTTTGGTTTCATCTGACCATATGACATTCTCCCAATCTTCTTCTGGATCATCCAAATGCTCTCTAGCAAACTTCAGACGGGCCTGGACATGTACTGGCTTAAGCAGGGGGACACGTCTGGCACTGCAGGATTTGAGTCCCTGGCGGTGTAGTGTGTTACTGATGGTAGGCTTTGTTACTTTGGTCCCAGCTCTCTGTAGGTCATTCACTAGGTCCCCCCGTGTGGTTCTGGGATTTTTGCTCACCGTTCTTGTGATCATTTTGACCCCACGGGGTGAGATCTTGCGTGGAGCCCCAGATCGAGGGAGATTATCAGTGGTCTTGTATGTCTTCCATTTCCTAATAATTGCTCCCACAGTTGATTTCTTCAAACCAAGCTGCTTACCTATTGCAGATTCAGTTTTCCCAGCCTGGTGAAGGTCTACAATTTTGTTTCTGGTGTCCTTTGACAGCTCTTTGGTCTTGGCCATAGTGGAGTTTGGAGTGTGACTGTTTTAGGTTGTGGACAGGTGTCTTTTATACTGATTACAAGTTCAAACAGGTGGCATTAATACAGGTAACGAGTGGAGGACAGAGGAGCCTCTTAAAGAATAAGTTACATGTCTGTGAGAGCCAGAAATCTTGCTTGTTTGTAGGTGACCAAATACTTATTTTCCACCATAATTTGCAAATAAATTCATAAAAAATCCTGGCTGCCCCACTGTATGCTGCTAAAGCTGTTTTTTTATCTATCCTGTTGCCTAGTCACTTTATCCTTGCCTAAATGTACATATCTACAGAGCATTCGGAAAGTATTCAGACCCATTGACTTTTTCCACATTTTGTTACGTTACAGCCTTATTCAATTTTTTTTAAAAGTATTAGTCAATCTGCACACAATACCCCATAATGATAAAGCTAACCCATTTAAAAAAATAAATAAACCTTAAATCAAATCGAAGTTTGCTTGTCACGTGCGCCGAATACAACAGGTGTAGGTAGACCTTACAGTGAAATGCTTACTTACAGACTCTAACCAATAGTGAAAAAAAGGTATTAGGTGAACAATAGGTAAGTAAAGAAATAAAAACAACAATAAAAAGACAGTGAAAAATAACAGCACACGAGGCTATATACAGTAATGAGGCTATATACAGGCACCGGTTAGTCGGGCTGATTGAGGTAGCATGTACATGTAGATATGGTTAAAGTGACTATGCATATCTAATGAACAGAGAGTAGCAGTAACGTAAAAGAGGGGTTTGCGGGTGGTGGGGCACAATGCAGACCCTTTAAAAGCAGTACTTCGTTGAAGCACTTTTGGCAGCGATAACAGCCTTTTTGTCTTCTTGGGTATGACGCTACAAGCTTGGCACACCTGTATTTGGGGAGTTTCTCTCATTCTTCTCTGCAAATCCCTCAAGCTCTGTCAGGTTTGATGGAGAGTGTTGCTGCACAGCTATTTTCAGGTCTCTCCAGAGATGTTCGATCGGGTTCAAGTCCGGGCTCTGGCTGGGCCAAAGACATTCAGAGACGTGTCCCGAAGGCACTCCTGTATTGTCTTGGCTGTGTGCTTAGGGTCGTTGTCCTGTTGGAAGGTGAACCTTTGCCCCAGTCTGAGGTCCTGAATGCTCTGAAGCAGGTTTTCATCAAGGATCTCTCTGTACTTTGCTCCATTCATCTTTGCCTCTATTCTGACTAGTCTCCCAGTCTCTGCCGGTGAAAAACATACTCACAGCATGATGCTGCCACCACCATGCTTCACCGTAGGGACGGTATTGGCCAGGTGATGAGCTGGGCCTGGTTTCCTCCAGATGTGACGCTTGGCATTTAGGCAAAAGAGTTCAATCTTTCATCAGACCAAAGAATCTTGTTTGTAATGGTCTGAGAGTCCTGTAGGCGCCTTTTGGCAAACTCCAAGCGGGCTGTCATGCACAATTTACTCAGGAGTGGCTTCCGTCTGGCCACTCTACCATTGTGTTCTTGGGTACCTTCAATGCAGTGCATACTGGTATTTCATATGATTAAATCACCAGTCAACAATCCCCTCAAGTTATTAATGGATGACACTGTGTCAGAGAAGCAGTGTTGTTTGACTGCTGTAGTCTGTTGCTGTTTGTAAATGAGAGCAGACAGACTGAAAGACAAGTGCTTGCTTGAGGGCCTATTCTGAAAGAAACAGCGTTACATGATGCAGTGAACCTGCAAAATAAGCTTGCACAATCTAACACACTTTTGACATAGCTCATTTGGCTGTATGTACTGTATGTATGGTCCAGTTTAGTAGTGTGGGGCAGAGCAGGGAAATCCCATTACAGTACCTGTTCTCGTTGCGCTGTGTGTAGCGTGGCTGGGGATCAGAGTCTCCATCATTAACATCATAGCTGGCATCAGGGTCCTGGGAACAGAGATGGAAACAGGTTTCTGAGATGTGAGACTGGGGCTATGGCTGAAGAGCATCCTTTCCTTTCATGTTAAGGAAGTAAGGATATGGTAATAGTGAGAGTGACCACTCTCAGGATGCATCTCAATAGCCTTAAAGGCTCTGCATCGTCAATCCGACGTCTGCATTGGCAGTACACCATTTATTGCAATGCGGCCTCCGCAGAAGTCAGAGCCGACCGTGAGTTTCTGTTTTTTACAGAACCTCCCGCCCCCACCTACCATCAACCAATCATGTCAATGCGGAGCTATACAGAGCCCTCCGCATTGTTCCAAAATTTGAGAAGTGCACGGCGATGCGGTATGGAGCTCGATTTGGCCACTGCATATGTCTCCGAAGGCTCCGTAATTGCGTAACACCCTCCATACGAAGCCTCCGACCACACTGACATTGTCAGATCAAGCATAAATTGGATTTTAAGAGTCTCTTTTCCTCCATCTGTTGCTGCACTCAAACGAAAGCAATTCCTGGAAATTTATTTGAGGTAGGTATTAGGGATGTGCATCTTTCCCTTTCAAGACGATTTGATATGTATCTAGACACATGGGCTCCGATACAGGAACGATATGTTTTAATTGTAAATTATTCAGTGCGATTCGATTTTATTAGAGAACGAATCGATGCGACTTGGTTCCATGCGGGTCGATAAACTAACATTTGTTGCATAAATAAAATGAAAATCTGCTGCTGATGGAGCTCATGTGCTGTGAGCTGTGCCTCTGAGTTGGATCTATCTGAGCTGACTTCTGTGTGTGTGTGTGTGTGTGTGTGTGTGTGTGTGTGTGTGTGTGTGTGTGTGTGTGTGTGTGTGTGTGTGTGTGTGTAAATTATGTATGTCAAGGTGAGCCATTAGGGAGACTAGGCATCTACCACCCCACTACCACTATGTTTTTTGTCACTCCACTTTGGTTCTGAAATCACCATCACCCACTAATTAACCTGTCATTTTTGCAGATGAAGTTGTGGGGGCTAGTAATGTATCAATATTTATAATTTACAAATTAGTTATGACATAGCCAACGAATATATAACAGAACTTTGGATTTCACCCATTTTGACCGTTTGGAAGATTTATGAAGTGAGCTTGTTTTCTGTCCTCATGAAATGATCAACTTTACCCTGGTGGAAAAAAAATATGAAATTGCCATACTTCAGTAAAAGTAACCAGATACTTAACATAAAATGACTCAAATTAAAGTAAAAGTCACCCAGTAAAATACTACTTGAGTAAAAGTATCTGGTTTTAAATATACTAAAGTACAGCTGTGGAAAAAGTACCCAATTGTCAGTCTTGAGTAAAAGTAAATGCTATACATCAAATTCCTTATATTAAGCCAACCAGACAGCACAGTTGTTTGTTTGTATTTTACAGACAGACAGGGCCACAATCCAGCACTTAGACATCATTTACAAATGCAGTATTTGTGTTTCGTGAGTCCACCAGATCAAAGGCAGTAGGGATGACAATGCGTTATATTGATAGCTGCATGAATTGAACCATAATTCTGTCCTGCCTGAGCATTCGAAATGTAACAAGTACCTTTTGGTGCTAGGGAAAATTGATTGGAGTAAAAAGTAAATATTTTATTTAGGAATGTAGTGGAGTAAAACGTAGTCAAAAATATAGAAAGTAAAGTACAAATACCCTAAAAAAACATAAGTATTTTCACTTAAATATTTTTACACCACTGCCTTTATATCTAAAAATGACCATATACACTGATTGTTTAAAGCGAAATTACCTAAACCATTGCAGATGGAGAACCTGAACAATCAAAATAACATCTATTGTAAGCCCTGTTCAGCAGGTAAAGTCAGATAAGAGTGTCTCCGGTAAAACACCATTTTCAACAGCGCATTGATAACAATAACCTTGCAAATTACAGTGCATTTGGAAAGTATTGAGGCCACTCCACTTCTTCCAAATGTTGTTACATTACAGCCTTATTCTAAAATGCATTTAAACCGTTTTTATCTCCTCATCAATCTACACACAATACCCCATAATGACAAAGCAAAAACAGGCTTTTAGAAATGTATGCAAATGTATAAAAAATACAAAACTGAAATATTACATTCACATACGTATTCAGACCCTTTGCTATGAGACTCGAAATTGAGCTCGGCATCATCCTGTTTCCATTGATCATCCTTAAGATGTTTCTACAACTTGATTGGAGTCCACCACTATTTTAAAAATGTAATCAATTTTAGAATAAGGCTGTAACGTAACAAAATGTGGATAAAGTCAAGGGTTCTGAATACTTTCCGAATGCACTGTACATAGGTTGTCACTCGACTAATAAAGCATAATATAGCGCAAGCCGTTTTCACATTTGAATGCTGAAAGTGCCCTAAAGATGTAAAAGATCAGATGTGAAAGATTTGTTGTCAGCCCACAAAGTTGGGCACAGTGCACCGTTTGACTAGGCTACTGATATCGTCTGGGGTTGTTCAGCATGCAAAATGACTTGTAGATCAATGACAGTTACCTGTTTAGTTCGACACTGAAGGAGAAGACGCATCAGTTGTCACAAAATATAAGTGGTATTTTCAGAAGGTAGACAGAATGTAATATAAAAAAATTAATAGGCGATTCGTAACATACTTCTTCCATCTATCGAGACAGAGCAGGTTGTGGTTGCAGTACTCACGTAGTTGGAGGCAAGGTCTGGGTGGTCTTTCTCTATGCCATCATCCAGGATGGTGACCACCACTCCTCTCCCAGTGTACCCCTGGGACCACGCTCCCCTGGCATTCAGGTCTGCTTCGCTGGGGTTGGACTGGAGAGAACACAGAAGAACAAGCATTCATGAAGCCATTGCTATCACACAGGGTGTTTCTCAATATGCATACCACCGTGCTCCAAACTCTCATGCTCCGAGTGCATTCTCCGACCACGTTCTCTTGAGTACGTTCTTGTGAGGACGAGTGTGGAGAATGAGTAAAACAATAGATTTGAAAAGGACTCACACTCCCCCTACTGTATTACCTCACACTTCGGCTCCCCATTCACTGAAACTTCTTCCAAGATATACACAAAGCAAACTTTTTACTTCATAATTATCAGTTATATATGTGAATCGTAATAATCTAGCTCGCCAGCTAGTTAAACAGGCTAAAATTACTTAAAACTAATATTATGCAAGATAGATTAATTATTAATTGGTAGCTAAGCTAACAATTCTTTGTGGCCATCTGGCTAGCTAACCAGTTAGCCCTATTGACTTACTATGAGCTTGCGATCTACAGTACGTAGGAAGGTCAACATTCCAAAATTAAACACAGCATGTACAGTGTATATGGAAAGTTTCCAGACCCTTTGACTTTTTCCACATTTTGTTACATTACAGCCTTATTCTAGAATAAATTACATAGTTTCCCCCTCCTCAATCTACACACAATACACCATTGTGACAAAGCAAAATATGTTTTTTTAAAGAAATGTACGCAAATGTATAAAAAATAAAAACCTGAATTATCACAGGTTACAGGAGACCACAACCCTACAGATTATCTCTCAACCCCAACAGAGGAGGAGAGATCTAGGGGTCTGAAGATGTGGGATTTTATGACCCCTCACTCCCCTGGTAAATCTTAGGCCACAGACAAATTCCTTTTGTCCTGTTACTATGGAGAACCAGCCTCAGAACATTAAACATGAAATAAAGGGACTTTGGAACAATGGTTTCCGTCAGCCACAATGGTGGTCATGACGGTAGATGGAATATGAAAATGTCATTTTTGTTTTGTTATTACAGGTTAATAGATGACGTCATTATAAAAACATTGTAACGTCAACAGTTTACCTAGTATATGTTTGAGGTTTATACATCAAAGAAAATACCTAGGTGTCTGGCTAGACTCTAAACTCTCCTTCCAGACCCATATCAAACATCTCCAATCGAAAATCAAATCAAGAGTCGGCTTTCTATTCCGCAACAAAGCCTCCTTCACTCACGCCGCCAAACTTACCCTAGTAAAACTGACTATCCTACCGATCCTCGACTTCGGCGATGTCATCTACAAAATTGCTTCCAACACTCTACTCAGCAAACTGGATGCAGTTTATCACAGTGCCATCCGTTTTGTCACTAAAGCACCTTATACCACCCACCACTGCGACTTGTATGCTCTAATCGGCTGGCCCTCGCTACATATTCGTCGCCAGACCCACTGGCTCCAGCTCATCTACAAGTCCATGCTAGGTAAAGCTCCGCCTTATCTCAGTTCACTGGTTACGATGGCAACACCCATCCGTAGCACGCGCTCCAGCAGGTGTATCTCACTGATCATCCCTAAAGCCAACACCTCATTTGGCCGCCTTTCGTTCCAGTTCTCTGCTGCCTGTGATTGGAACGAATTGCAAAAATCGCTGAAGTTGGAGACTTTTATCTCCCTCACCAACTTCAAACATCTGCTATCTGAGCAGCTAACCGATCGCTGCAGCTGTACATAGTCTATTGGTAAATAGCCCACCCATTTTCACCTACCTCATCCCCATACTGTTTTTATTTATTTATTTTTCTGCTCTTTTGCACACCAATATCTCTACCTTTACATAACCATCTGATCATTTATCACTCCAGTGTTAATCTGCATAATTGTAATTATTTGCCTACCTTCTCATGCCTTTTGCACACAATGTATATATAGACTCCCCTTTTTTCTACTGTGTTATTGACTTGTTAATTGTTTACTCCATGTGTAACTCTGTGTTGTCTGTTCACACTGCTATGCCTTATCTTGGCCAGGTCGCAGTTGCAAATGAGAACTTGTTCTCAACTAGCCTACCTGGTTAAATAAAGGTGAAATAAAAAAAAAAAAAATGTTTTGGTAAAGATGAAATGTGAAGTTGTGTAAAATTGGATTTGAGTAAAATCTAGACCTTGCCTCTTAACTAGGTACGTCCAGAGAATTGCCCTAAAGGCGGTTATGCCCACTTCTGACACAAGGGTATAAAACATGTGAATAAAGAATTTACAGAGGAGACTACGTGACCCAAGCTGCAGCCGAGGTCTAAAAAAGTAAACAAACCCAAAACGCAACACAAGTTTGAAGACAAAGAAATATTTTTCTACCCAAGCTACGGATGAGTAGCTGTGTCTAAGCGGGTGAATTCAAGTCGAACCACCTAGCCTCCACTCCTCATCGAATCAGGGTATCTACACTGTTTCATTCCTACGCTGTGAGCTCTGAGCTACAGAGCGGTATGTCCTCAGAAGAGCCCTTCCAGAACAAGGGAACAAACTCCTAAGCCAAAAGGACATCGTGAGGACGACCAGAGAGGTGCGACGGAGAAATGCGTGATTGAGCAGCCTGAATGGTCCACGCGGAGAATCAACAGAGACCTTCCCCACATAATTACATCATTATATTCTGACCCATAAGCGCGGTAGTTTGGGGCAAGGCTGGGGTTAGAATAGCATAGCTGACAAATTCACCCAAATGTGTATTTCTCTCGTGTACTCTCTCTTTTTCTCTCTCTTTTATATCCCCATTTTGGGAACACGCACCATAGTGTGTTGGCCCGTTATACTAAGTTCTAATCAATAGCCTAGAATGTGTTTTTGTGTATGTGTATCTTTTATCATCATTTTAGCTTTCTAGTAAATAAATACTCAACTAAGATTGGTGTGGTACGAACTCATTGGTGAGACCCGGGTCCGTGCAGATTCCCAGATTATGCGACGTTCAGAACGAGATTGTAGAGGTAACTGATTAATTAGCGGCTGTTGTAAAATCGATATTCTGATAGTCTTTGAGTTAATTTTGGAAATAGAAACTCAATAAAAACGTATTTTCCCATGGTGCCACAGGTTAATGAGTTAATAATTGCTTGATTCAGTTAATCACGCAATTAGAAACTTTTAATCATTCGATGAGCAACAGTCTTCACATGAACTAATACAACGTCACGACCCCAGAGATGTTCGATCGAGTTCAGCACTTGTCCTGAAACCACTCCTGCGCTGTGTGCTTAGGGTCGTTGTGCTGTTGGACGTTGAATCTTCGCCCCAAGTGCGCACCACCGGCAATCCGGATGGGACCCAAACTGGCTTAAAATTGACAGACTGAAGCCGTGGCTATATAATACACCACATGGTTAGTCAACTTTCCTTTAATTAGGCTAAGGGCAACAACAAAAAAATTGTGCATATTTAGTCTGTACTAGTGTACAGCATTATGTGTTTATTTCTGAGCCAACTCCACCAGGACCTTGATGACCCAATGGGTTTGGGCACATTCAACATCAAGGAAAAGAGGGAGAGGCCAGATGGAGAAGAACAAGACCAGGGAGCAGTTCTGGGCTTGGGTTCAGAGAGGAGGTAAAAACATTGGTTTTCAAATGCTGAGATGAAACCAATGTTACATCATGTGCGTTGGATAAACTAAAATAAACAGCTATTAATCACTTATTTTCTGTTTTGTGCTGTAATTAGGTCATGGATTCATATCTTGTTGGCCTCCAGGACAGCCTAGACCGGAGGTTTTAGCACCTGGAGATTCTGGGGGCCTTCAGTGTGTTGGGGCCTCAGGCTGCATTCTCTAGTGAGAGGAAAAGCACCTTTAACCTGACCCTCCTCTCCAGGCCGTTCTGGAGTGCCAGAGGCTGCTGTGTTGCAAGAGTGGCACTCTTACAAGCAACATGTGCTAGTTGGAGCATTTTAGGCCAGTGTTGCCCAACCCTTTTTCCTGTTGAACTACTACTCTGTTGGCTCTTCTTTAATAATGCTGTACATCTTTTTGTTTTTCATGTATTTCAGGGGTTGGACCAGCTGACGGCAATGACAAATACTGTATCTTCAGGCCTAGAATAGAAACCTCCAGGCTTTTGTCATAACTGTAAATTTATTGAACAAAACTATGAATTACAGGGGACGGTTTGGGAAAAAACTAATCGAATCGTCCTCTGGAAAAACAAAGTAATAATTACATAAGCAACGTTCTCTAGTAATACTAGTCCCGTGCAAATAGGTATTTGGTCGTGTGCATGCGATGCATAC
Organism: Oncorhynchus clarkii lewisi; assembly: GCF_045791955.1. NCBI lineage: Eukaryota > Metazoa > Chordata > Actinopteri > Salmoniformes > Salmonidae > Oncorhynchus > Oncorhynchus clarkii. The sequence goes on along the minus strand of NC_092147.1, from coordinate 37,982,521 downwards.
ATGTCATGTAAAGAGAGCAAGGGTTGAGGATAAAAGGGAATGTTTTTCCTAAACAAATTAGGGGTTTTGGTAACGGAACTTTTCAGTCTGAAATGCCTGCAATTATGTTGCAGTTTCAGCAACAAGTACAGCTCGAGAAACACTTTGACGTTCTGTGGTGGTCGCTGCAGCAGGAGAGAGACACACAAATGGTGCTAGTCACACAGTCACTCGCTGTTTTGTTTTTTTACACAGCGCAGCAAGTCTGAGCCTGGCCAGGCACAATCAGGGGCGGCAGGTCAGAAAAAACCCTAGACATACAGAAACCCCTAGATAATACAAAAACGAAACAAACCACCCTTGTTACACCCTGACCTAACCAAATAATAAAGAAAACAAAGATAACTAAGGTCAGGGCGTGACAGCTAGCTAGCTGTAAAACGTGTTCGTGTTATTAGCCTTGGCCTATTTAGCCAGCTTGAACCAGCTAATCTGCCACAATGGATATCAGAAATTGCCTTTGCCAAAGTACCCAAACAAAGGAGGAGGAGAACGATGAGCAGCAGCAGCATCATACCACCGAGCCTGCCGCTCAGCCCAGCAGCGATGATGCTGCCGAGTTCCAGCTAGCTCCGTGTGCAGAGCCTACCCACGCCTCCACAAGTTCCGTCAGGACAATGGCTCCACAGCAGTTTCCATCTCAGACTATTTCTGATGATCTTGGAACAGAGGAGCCAGCCCAGGTTAGCCTAGAAATCAGCGATTTCAACTGCCCCCTTAGTCACTTTATCCTGGCGCCGCGTCTGACACACAGTGTGTCTCTGGGAAGCCTCTTTGGAGGGGCTAAGCCGAACAGAGCAGGGGCTGACTATAATTTCCCTGTCAGAGGAAGCAGGCCTGCAGCTGGAAATATGAATAAGTGAGAGATCCTGATGAGAGCATTTACCTTGCTCAGGGGAATTATAAAAACAGCTCCACTTTAACCAGCAGGGAGAAATGCAGGAGAGGGAAGCGACATAGAGCAGAGGAGAATGTGTAGGAAGTGACAGATAAAGAGTGAAATGTAGGAGATAGATGGGGAGTGAAGACAAAAATATAGAAAAAAGAGAGAAAGGGAAAGAAGGAAGGAGGCAGAGAGAAAAACAGAGTGAAAGAGGTAGAGTGAAAAAATATGCTTCCCCCTAGGGGTCCTTTTTCCACCTCCCAAACCTCCCTGCTGATTTCTCCTAACAAGGCAATCATCCTGCTGGGCCAATGCACTGTCAGGGCCTTTAGCCCCAGGGAAGCCACTGTGCTGCTGACATGGTCTAAGGGACTACACAGACTAAGGCAGTTATTTCCTGCTTGTGTCATCCTTGAGGCATACAGTATAATGTCGTCTTATTTATACAGCCTATGAGGAAGCAAATGTTGTAACTATTTTCAATCGTTAGTTGAACAGTCTATGGCAGTACCTACTATGTGCAAACCCTGTATTCCATGAGGAAATACTCAGACAGGACAAATAAAAGGTTAGTATACACTGTCCAAAAGGCTTGTATGCAATATCACCCTATAACATCTGCATTCATCCCATGCAAACCTCATTACAAACAATCCTCCCGTGTTTGGCTTTAGAGGAACGGTGGAACAGCCTCAAACAAACAGCAGAACAGGCTCAGAGCCTTCAGCCGATTAGAGCAGTAATGCTGAATGACAGAGGTAGTTTCACAGCCTTCCATTCACAGGTGATTTATGTCTGGCCCAGTCAATGCTGGAATTAATCCATTCACATCACCACATGGCTTAGTTCAGAAAATGAGGAGGAGGATAAGGGGAATTCAAAGCATCCCTGAGCCTATGAGAAGGAGAAAATGAGAGAAGGATGATGGACATTGTCTATTTCTGAAAGCAACAGTGCGACAGGTTTCATCATGGCCTTCTGTTTCATTAGCTCTGATCTGGAGCCTTTCAAACATGTGACAAACTGAGGAGCATTTGGTGACATTTATATTGATGAATGACAACCGGTTGATAACAGAGTCACAGTCCTGTTAATCAGCTTTCAACTTTGGCAAACTGTCCTTCCAGTGCTGCCTGCAGACAATGTATTATTTCCATGTAGTCATTGCCATCAATTATTCATTACACATGGCAAATAAACTTGGGCCTTGACAGTTGAAGTAAACAAAGTGCCCTTTAGAACTTTTTGACGACATTCAGTTTGATAAACGATACCCAGGTGATGAGTGCCCTCAGCAGGCAGCACATCCAGCTGTTTCAGCTAAATTTCAAGAGACTTACAGACTGGGGGGAAACAAAGTCGGTTTCTCACTGAAATACTCTGAACATCCTGCCCTTTCTGTACGGCAGCAGGTTTCTTTGGTCTGAAGGTGTGAACGGGGTAAACAGCAGTGAAGTGCCTTTCTATCGTTTCCCTACGGCTACTCTAAATGCCCGGAGACAGCTATTCAATTAGCTCATTTGATTAGATCTTGTTTTCCTTGAGGCATTTAACACAGCTGCCTTGGCTTAATCCCTATATCACTACAGGTATTTATGTTGCTGTCTTATACATTTGAGATAATATCAAAAGGGGTGTTAAAGAGTTTCTAATTAAAATTTTCCAATGTGTTCAACAAGGGACAACTCCTGGCTTCGGTACAGTATAGAGGGTACAGTGTTATGGGGGATCTGACTTTTACCTTTGAGAAAGTGCCTTTGAGATACTTTCTGTAATAAAACAAAACGGTATATAAAATAAGTGAATAATTATTATTACTACCTTGCTCACCAGGTACCACTGCTGGGGGAATTTGGGGTCGGAAGGTTCGCTGTAGTCATCCCTCTTTTTCCTCCGCCTCGACACCTGCTGCTCCACCCAACGCACCTAGAGAGGAACACACACACACACCCATTAGCTCTGGTAATGAAACAACCATGACATGAGAGACAACTATCCACAGTCTGCCTCCCACGTTGGCTTTCATGTGGCCGTCAACGCTCCAATGGTTAAGGTCCTACAGCCGCATACAGACTTTACAAACTTTCCAGCGGGGTTAGTTTAGCAACATCTAAAGTAAGAGTTAGGAGGCAAATCTCATTCATCTGCTGAGAAGTTGTACGTATGTGTGTGTATATGTGTGTTTCATCACCCTGCTGTAGGCAAATGTGCCAGAACTTTCTGCTCGATATACGCGGTCCAGTGGGTAGTGTCTGTCTAGTGTCTGTCTAGTCATAGTGTCTAGCCCAATAAATTATCTTATTGAAAAAAGGACATGAAGCTAACTACAGTCAAACAAATGCATATCTAATGCTGGGCTGCTAGACACTGTGTCTGGCTTATAGAGAGAGGAGATACATAAACCATAAGGCCACTGCCACAGCCTCCAGAATCACTGCACTGTGTGTGTGTGTGTGTGTGTGTGTGTGTGTGTGTGTGTGTGTGTGTGTGTGTGTGTGTGTGTGTGTGTGTCATCTACAAACTCCACAGAGCGAGAGGAGATCGGAGAGAGTAGGGCCTGCAAATATTCCCTCCTAAGTATGCAATAAGTAACGGTGAGGCCCTGAAACATATCGATTCCTTCTGCCCCTCACAGAGAGAGTAGAGGAGAGGAAGAGAGAGAGAGAGAGAGAGAAAGTAGAGGAGAGGAAAAGATAGAGAGAGTAGATGAGACAAAAAGAGAGAGAGAGTAGATGAGAAGAAGAGAGAGAGATGAGAGGAAAGAGAGAGAGAGAGAGAGAGAGAGAGAGAGAGGAGAGGAAAAGAGAGAGAGAGAGAGTGAGAGAGAGAGAGAGAGAAGACAGAGAGAGTAGATGAGAAGAGAGAGAGAGATGAGAGGAAAAGAGAGAGAGAGAGAGAAGATGAGGAAAAGAGAGAGAGAGAGAGAAGATGAGGAAAAGAGAGAGAGAGAGAAGATGAGGAAAAGAGAGAGAGAGAGAGAGAGAGAGAGAGAGAGAGAGAGTTGAGAGGAAAAGAGAGAGAGAGAGAGAAGATGAGAGGAAAAGAGAGAGAGAGAGTACTGCACACACTACAATTACTTAGGTTTAAAAATAAGCTCAACTGGACACCTTAATGAGGCAGTGAATGAGCTGAGAGACAAAGCACGCAGGGCATTCTACGCCATTAAAAAGCAAATTCAAATTGAAATACCTATTAAAATTTGGCTAACACTAATTGAATATGTCATTGAACCAATTGCACTTTATGGCAGCGAGGTGTGGGGTCCACTTGCAAAACAAGATTTCATCAAATGGGACAAACACCCCATTGAAACCCTGCATGCAGAGTTCTGTAAGATTCTCCTACATGTCCAGAGGAAAACTACAAACAATGCATGCAGGGCAGAATTAGGCCAATATCCACTAAACATCTAAAATACAGTGACCCCCTCTCATATCATTACCAAGCACTGCAATGCCAAGAGCTGAGCAAAGAAAAGAGTCCCCTCATCCAGCTGGTCCTGGGGCTGAGTTCACAAACCTGTTCTACTAACGCACTGAAGCTTCAGGACCAGAACATCCAATCAACCAGGATAAACCAAATTACAACACAGTCAAAACAAAACTATATTGCTTATTGGGAAACACAAACACAAGCACAAAGCAAAATGCAGTGCTATCTGGCCCTAAATCGACAGTACACTGTGGCTAAATATTTGACCATGGTTACTGATCAAAACTTTAGAAAAACCTTGACAAAGTACAGGCTTAGTGAGCACAGCCTTGCCATTGAGAAGGATAGACACAGGAAAACCTGGCTCCCTGTAGAGGAAAGGCTGTGCAACCACTGCACAACAGCAGAACCTGAGACGGAGCTGCATTTCCTGACAAAATGTCAAAAATATAAAACAATTAGAGAGTGTCATTTTCCCAAATTTGAAACCCTTATTCAAGGTTTCAAAGACCTCTCTGATGAGGATAGGCTACCCGTCCTGTTGGGGGAGGACGCAGAGAGCTGTGGGTTGGCAGTGCACTACATTGCTGCCTGCCATAAGATTATTGGACAGTGTCTGACAGACCAATCACATGTCCTCTACTGTATACTTATTGTTATTGTTGAATGTATGGTTATTTTGAAACTTGGTTATTGTTGTTACTGTTGTCCCGTTGACAAATTGATTCTAATTTTTATTTATTTTTATATTGTAAATATCCCAAATAAACTTTGGCAATATGTACATTGTTACGTCATGCCAATAAAGTGAATTGAATTGAGAGAGAGAGTAGATGAGAGGAAAGGAGAGAGAGAGAGAGAAAGAGAGTAGATGAGAAGAAAAGAGAGAGAGAGTAGGTGAGAAGAAAAGAGAGAGAGTAGATGAGAAGAAAAGAGAGAGAGAGAGAGAGAGAGAGAAAGAGAGAAGATGAGAGGAAAAGAGAGAGAGAGAGATAGAGAAGATGAGAGGAAAAGAGGGAGAGAGAGAGAGAGAGAGAGAGAGAGAGAGAGAGGAAAAGAGAGAGAGAGAAGATGAGAGGAAAAGAGAGAGAGAGAGAGAGAGAGAGAGAGAGAGAGAGAGAAAATGAGAGGAAAAGAGCGAGAGAGAGAGAGAAGAGAGGAAAAAAGAGAGAGAGAGAGAGAGAGAGAGAGAGAGAGAGGAAAAGAGAGAGAGAGAGAAGATGAGAGGAAAAGAGAGAGAGAGAGAGAGAGAGAGAGAAGATGAGAGGAAGAGAGAGAGAGAGAGAGAAGAGAGGAAAAGAGAGAGAGAGAGAGAGAGAGAGAGAGAGAGAGAGAGAGAGAGAGAGAAGAGAGGAAGAGAGAGAGAGAGAGAGAGAGAGAAGATGAGAGGAAAAGAGAGAGAGAGAGAGAGAGAAGATGAGAGGAAAAGAGAGAGAGAGAGAGAGAATATGAGAGGAAAAGAGAGAGAGAGAGAGAGAGAGAGAGAGAGAGAGAGAAAAGAGAGAGAGGTGAGGAGAGGAGAGGAGAGGAAAAGAGAGAGCGAGGAGAGGAAAAGAGAGAGAGAGAGTGGAGGAGAGGAAAAGAGAGAGAGTAGAGGAGAAGAAAAGAGAGAGAGAGATAGGAGAGGAAAAGAGAGAGAGTAGAGGAAAAGAGAGAGATAGGAGAGGAAAAGAGAGAGTAGAGGAAAAGAGAGAGAGTAGAGGAAAAGAGAGAGAGAGTAGAGGAGAGGAAAAGAGAGAGAGTAGAGGAAAAGAGAGAGAGAGTAGAGGAGAGGAAAAGAGAGAGGGAGGAGGAGATTATAAATAGGGACGGGCACAGTTATTCAAATATATATATATATTTAAAGGCTTTGTAATTCAATACAAATGTGACATCACTACATAGCCTACAAGGATATACCATTACATTTAAAATGTTTATAAAACAATAATTTTAATGATTACACTATTGTTATTGTCAGTCAAAAAAGTGGCGTTACAGTCAGAGGCTCCATGTGTGACAAGTGAAGAGGGAGATTTCTAATTAAAATGGAATTAAAATTAAGGAATTAAGTTGGCTAAATGAGAAGGAGTAGGCTACAATGATCAACTAACAGGTAGGCTGTTGTTTCATATGAATGGAGTTCATATGAGGACAAGGATGCCTCTAAATAGCTTCAATTAGCCTTGCTACGGGAGCTAACTAGCTTCTTTCCAACCATTTGATGCAGTCCATACAGGCACTAACAGATGGTATGAAAGTTTGTTAACTAGCACAAGTCAGATTCGCTACTTTCTCTCTCTCCCTCTGTGACACACACAGGCCCCTGCTCCTATCTTGCCCCTCCCCTCTCTCGTGCGAGCAAGTCTCCATTGAAGTTAAAAAATAATGAAAAATCCATCTGGATATCCGAAAAAATAACATATTATTCCAATATTGAAATCATTTCAAATGCTCATCCCTAATGACAAAGACTCCCCGGGTTAATGGCAGGGGTTATGGGACGCTGTGTGATTATTCAAAGCAGATGTACATAAGCAGTATGTCAGCCAGGCAGGGCTGAAGACACGAGACAATGTGATGAATGGGAGAGACAGGTCTAGTATTAAATCAGAGGAGATAGCTGAAGTTTTACATGCATTATTTGCCTAATCCTTACATTATACCGTCACAAACATAGTTCTCTCCTCTGTATTATTCCATGTTCAACAAAGACATTGAGTTCATTAATATTCAGATGAAACCCTACTTTGTACATCCATCTTGGGGAAAACACACACAAACCCAACACAATGAATGTGTTTTATTCAGAACAGGTGTGCATGCACCCACACACATTTGACCTTCTCTTAAGTGTATTGGCAACTCTACTGTTGTGGTCGCTGTCTGACAGAGTGCCCCTGGCCTCGCCCTGGGCAGGCTCTGTTAGAACGAGGTTACCCTGGACAAGCTGTTCCCCAGCCTGAACCCTTTTCATCTGCAGCCTGGGGGGGGGGGGGACTAATCCCTCTCTCTCTCTGTGTGTGTGTGTGTGTGTGTGTGTGTGTGTGTGTGTGTGTGTGTGTGTGACAAAGTTGCCCTATGTAGTAAAATATATCTAGTGAGATCTTTCTCTTCAATATCAGATGTTGTGTTTTTCTGTTTACACTAGCCTTGGAGGTCGTGTGGCCAAAGCCACATTCCTGCTTCATGTGTGAGTGCAGCTATTAGCATACCGTAAATTCCATAGTAGACAGACAAACCAAATAAGGACAGCAATTCAAACTATACATGAGCTTCTCATCTAAACCATATTGTGCATAGTGTTGCACACTTGATTAATGCAATGATTCACAAATGTGTGAATATTTTACAAGCCTTTCATTTTCCATTTGGCTAACAGAGTAAAAATGCTGTCTAGTGGTATTAAGGTAATTAGGGTAATTATTACAGGGATGTGGTGTGGGAGAGCCGTTGTCTTAACATTGAACCATTCAGAGGGGGGTAGTGTGTATGTCTCCCACACCACCGCCATACCTCCGGATGTAGTGTGGGAGACATACATTAAAGAGAGATTTGAATCTAGAGCCGTCTCTTTAAACTACACACGTAGTTCTTCTGGACCTAGTTTGTGTCGTCAAAGTAAAGAGGCCTAAATTGGGATGAAAGCGGATTCTGGACCCAACCCTTTGATATTTTAAGTAGAAATCGTGCACCAATATTGAATTTTAAAAGCCTGTTATATTAAATGAAGTGCCTTTTAGTATAGACCACATGAAGAATTGAATAAACCTCATTTTTTTAATTTATTTTTTTTACCCCCTTTTTCTCCCCAATGTCATGGTATCCAATTGTTAGTAGCCACTATCTTGTCTCATTGCTACAACTCTCGTACGGGCTCGGGAGAGACGAAAGTTGAAAGTCATGCGTCCTCCAATACACAACCCAACCAAGCCGCACTGCTTCTTAACACAGCACGCATACAACCCGGAAGCCAGCCGCACCAATGTGTCAGAGGAAACACCGTGCTCCTGGCAACCTTGGTTGGCGCGCACTGCGCCCGGCCCACCACATGAGTTGCTGGTGCGCGATGAGACAAGGATATCCCTACCGGCCAACCCCTCCCTAACCCGGACAACGCTATGCCAATTGTGCGTCGCCCCACGGACCTCCTGGTCGCGGTCGGTTACGACAGAGCCTGGGCGCGAGTCCCTGGTGGCACAGCTGGCGCTGCAGTACAGCGCCCTTAACCACTGCGCCACCCGGGAGGCCTAAACCTAATTTTTAATATAAATAAAGACTTGCTAAAGTGCCAAAAATCAGCACTTTGACATGTCCTTCCTCTATGATTCTATGAATATTTGAATCCACTTAACCCCAACATTTCTCCAAGTTTTCACCATCATTTTAAAGCCCTAGTTATTTTGTTGCTTTGACAAAGTCATTTATGAAGATAAAGTTACACCAAGTGACTCCTTTCAAAAGGCACCGAATTGGAGGAACAACTCATATGTGCTAAGGGGATGTTTTACCAGAAGCCCTGAGGACTGGAGGCCAAGGGTTAAAGCTAACACACTGTCCGGGCCCAGAAAGCAGCGTGGGCACAACAGCCTGGGGCTGTGTCAAGCTCTTCCAGCGTTTTCATCAGGGTGCATACAGATGTAGGGACTCATTTTTAATTACTCCTTTGTAATGCAAACTTGTAGTGTATTCAAGGTTTAGAAAGGCTTGTTTGTAATTTCCACTTTAAAATGTCAGACCTGATTTGCCCCAATGAAAAATGTATTATCAACCCCTACACATTTTTTTCTCCAATAATTGTAATCCACATTTCCTTTTGCTGCAGGATTATTTTCCTGCTGTAGCAAAATGGCTCAAATTAAGATCCTACATCTGTATTTGGGCTTTTGGAACATAAGAACATCTGGATAACTCCCTTTAGATTTACAGTAGTAGTAGTACATAAAAGGCCTGATCTCTACCCAAATACCCCAGCACACTAAATTACACGTAATAGAGTGTAAACATGATTGTTTCTAGCTTAGGTTAGTTACAATTGTGTCCTGGCTGTGCATCAGATCAAAAGATTGTCGAGTGACTGGAGTGACCGCCCGGGAGCTGAGTGGGAGAGCCGTGCAGATAAGCTCAATCAGACCATGCATCAGACCTGGGGGAAAAAGTGATGAGGAAGGAGCTTCCTGTCAAATGAAATGTCCATTAGTCTCAAGTGGAATTCTCGTCTCGTCACATTTTCGTCAACTAAAATGAAAACTAATTTGCTACAGTTATCAAAAACATTTTCATTGCATCTCGTCTCGTTGTCGTCATTCGTTTGTCATAGTTATTTTTGACGAAATGAACAATGATCCAAACAATACAGTTCTGTATCCTGTAACTGTACTGCATAAGGCAGAATGAGAGAATGCTCGAGGAACTGAACTTGAAAAGTAGAGTTTTGATGCACAATTATGCTGGAGGATTTGAATAGAACAAGCAGACTTCGAGGTGAAAAATACTTGTTCTCTGTTGTCGAGAGAGCTGAGAGCGCAGTTACAGCCAGCTGCCTAAACAAAGCAAACTTCTGGGTCTGTGAACGTCCTTGTGTAACAGATGGGCTAATGTCAGGATTCCTCTTCTCATTAACATTTGGATAAAATCAATACGCGCCACAAAATAAGAATGCAAACACAGACAGGTCCAGCAGTTATTGTGTGGTTTGGAGGGACATTTGCATATTTATGACTCAGTAACATACCTGTGGTTCCTTCTGCAGTCGGACATATGTTCCCCTGTGGCCTGATAGGGATTTCTTCACTACGGTGTGATGACGGAAGTGATAATAATCCCCGAACACCTGCAGACACAGAAAAAGAACATTGGAGATACTGATATCAAGTCCCAATGAAAACCAAAGAAACACATCGATAGCACGAGGGCATACATGTACACACACATGACATTTTCAGACAGCTAGAGACAGACAAATACATTACAAAACCTCCGCCACGTGACACAGAAATGTCCCAATGTGGTACCTGCGGACACGTGACACAGAAATGTCCCAATGTGGTACCTGCGGACAGAGTCCACAATCCCACTCACTCATAAAATAGCTTTTAAGGCTAGGGGAAGGCATATTCTGTACACTACACCCTTCCTCTGTCCTCCACACAGTCGGACAGTGCCTTCTGTCTGTGGCCTCCAACTTTACTGGCAGTCTGGCAATATCTGACTGGTACCAAATCCCTGCAGAGTTCGGTTTCACTGACTGCTCAAATCAAATTATATTTGTCACATGCTTCGTAAACAACAAGTGTCGTTGGGCGCAGGTAGCCTAGCGGTTAAGAGCGTTGGGCCAGTAACCAAAAGGTCGCTGGTTCACATCCCTGACCTGACTAGGTAAAAGAAATCTGTTGATGTAACTCGCTCTGGATAAAAGTGACTAAGATGTGTAGACTAACAGTGAAATGCTTATCTACTGGCCCTTCCCAAATGCAGAGAGGAAAAAAATGATTCATTTTTTATAATAACACAAGGAAGAAATACGCAATGAGTAACGATAACTTGGCTATATACGCAGGGTACCAGTACCTAGTCGATGTGCAAGGGTACGATGTAAATGTGGTACGTAGGGGTAACGTGATTAGGCAATAGGAAGGGGGTAGAAGCTATTTAGAAGCCTCATGGACCTATACTTGGCACTCCGGCACCGCTTGTAGCGGAGTACCAGAGAGAACAGTCTATGACTTGGGTGGCTGGAGTCTTTGATAATTTTTAGGGCCTTCCTCTGACACCAGCTAGTATAGAGGTCCTGGATGACACAAGTGATGTAGTGGGCCGTACGCACTACCCTCTGTAGCACCAAACAGTTACCATACCAAGCGGTGATGCTCTCAAATGGTGCAGCTGTAGAACTTTGAGGATATTAGGGCCCATGCCAAATCTTGACGGGCCTCCTGAGGGGGCAGAAGCGTTGTTGTGCCTTCTTCACGACTGGGTTGGTGTGTGTGGACCATGTTTAATCTTTACAGCCCTGTTGAAGTGGACGGGGGCGTGCTCGGCTCTCTGTTTCCTGTAGTCCACGATCAGCTCCCTTGTCTTGCTGACGTTGAGGTAGAGGTTGTTGTCCTGGCACCACACTGTCAGGTCACTGACCTCCCCCTATAGGATGGCTCATTGTCATTGGTGATCAGGCCTACCACGTCGTGTTGTCAGCAAACTTAATGAAGTTGTTGGAGTTGTGTGCGGCCACACAGTCGTAGGTGAACAGGGAGTAGAGGAGGGGGATGAGCACGAACCCTTCTGTGGCACTTGTGTTGAAGATCAGCGTAGTGGAAGTGTTGCCTATCTTCACCACCTGGGGGCAGCCCATCAGGAAGTCCAAGACCCTTGGAGGGTGCTATGGTGTAGAAGGCTGAGCTGTAGTCAATGAACAGTGTTCTTACATAGGTATTCCTATTGTCCAGATGGGATAGGGAAGTGTGCAGTGTGATGGAGAATGATTCATCCGTGGCTCTATTGGGGTTGTATGCAGACTGGGATAGGGAGAGATTGAATATGTCCGTAAACACTCCAGCCAGCTGGTCTGCGCATGCTCTGAGGACGTGGCTAGGGATACCGTCTGGGCCGGCAGCCATGCAATGGTTAACACGTTTAATGTGTTACTTACATCGGCCACGGAGAACAAGAGCTCACAGTTCTCGGGAGCGGCCCATGTCAACGGCACTGTGTTACGCGACATGGCTGGTTTTCCCTTTGTAATCTGTGATTTTCTGGAGTCCCTGCCACATGTCTTGTCTGAGCCATTGAATAGCGACTCCACTTTGTATGACATTTTTCCTGTTTGATTGCCTTACGGAGGGCATAAGTGGACTGTTTGTATTCGATCATATTCCCAGTCACCTTGCCGTGGTTAAATGCGGTGGTTTGCACAATTCAGTTTTGCGCGAATGCTGCTTTCTATCCACGGTTTTTGGTTTGGATAGGTTTTAATCATCAGAGTGGGAACAACATCCCCTATACACTTCCTGACAAATTCAGTCACAGTGTCAGTGTATACGTCAATGTTATTCTCAGAGGCAACCCGGAACATGTCCCAGTCTGCCTGATTAAAACAGTCTTGAAGCATGGATTCCGATTGGTCAGACCAGCGTTGAATAAACCTTAGCACAGGTATTTCCTGTTGGAGTTTCTGCCTATAGGAAGGGAGGAGCAAAATGTAGTCGTGATCTAATTTGTCGAAGGGAGGTCGGGTGAGGGCCTTGTAGCCATCCCAGAAGGGAGAGTAACAATGGTCAGGAGTTTTTGAAGTGCGAGTACAATTTGTTAATAGAACTTTGGTAGCATTTTCATCAGATTTGCTTTAATAAATGCGGCCTCAGGATATGCAGTTTCCAGTTTGCACCAGGTCCAGTGTAGTTGAGAGCTGTCGTGGTATTGGCATGAGGGGGGATATACACGGCTGTGATGATAATCGAAGAAAGTTCTCTAGGGAGGTAATGTGGTCCCATTTCATTGTGAGATACTCTAGGTCGGGCAAACAAAAGGACTTGAGTTCCTGTACATTATCATAATCACACCATTAGTTCATGGAACATACACCTCTGCCTTTCTTATTTATTCCTATCAGCACGATGTATTGAAAACCCAGATGGCTGTATGGACGGGGACAGTATTTGTTTTTTTATTAGGATCCCTAATAGCTGTTGCAAAAGCAGCAGCTCACATGAAACATAATACAGAATGACATAATACAGAACATCAATAGACAAGAACAGAACTACAGTATATCTGGAGAGAGCCATGATTCCATGAAACAGAGTTTGTTACAGTGTCTGATGTCTCTCTGGAAGGAGATCCTCGCCCTGAGTTCGTCTACTTTATTGTCTGGGACTGAACATTAGTGAGTAATATACTCGGAAGCGGGGGATGGTGTGCACGCCACGACTAAAAGTCCACTCTGAATACCTCTTCTCCGCCGGCAGCGTCTTGGAGCAGCCTCTGGGATAAGATAAATCGCCCTGGAAGGTACAAAAAAAGGATCCAATTCAGGAAAGTCGTATTCCTGGTCAAAATGTTAATGTGTTACCGCCTCTCTGATATCCCAAAGTTATTTTGGCTGTATGTAATAATGCAAAGAACGTTCTGGGTTAATATCGTGAGAAATAACATAATACATTTTAAAAATACTGGAAAGTTGCTCAGGAGCCTGAAACAAAGCAGCCATGTCTATCGGCGACTTCTCTCCATGTCCTTCGAGAAACATTGAATATTACAGTTCTTCAGGGCCCGTTGATAGGATAATCTCAAGTGGAGTCTCAGAGAGACCTGCCTGCTATGTTGAGGAGAATGGGGCTCAGCACTGGAATCCACACTGAGCTTTGTGTGCGTGTGTGTGTGTGTGTGTGTGTGTGTGTGTGTGTGTCTGAAATACATTTAAGTGGGGTCATGATGGCAGTTGTCAGTACAGTATGGACAGTACGAGACTCATGCTCTGTGCGTTCAGGTGTGTTTGTGAAAGAGAGAGATAAGAGGAAAATAATCTTGCTGAAGATATTCTGTACTATACATGTAGTTTGAGTCATGCTGTGTTCATGTGTGTCAGAGATGAGAATCAGCACAGAATCGTTACTAATTCTGCCAATCTGTTGAGTGACGGCGTCAGAGATACAGAGACCTTTACACTCCTCAATGAACAGCAGTCTGGACGCACACACACACACACACACACACACAAGCATTTCACTACACCCGCAATAACATCTGCATGTGACCAATTAAAATGTATTTGATTTGACAGAGAGCGTGTGTGAGCCCTCAGAGGAATCACTATAGTAACACACAAAGAAGCAAGTCAAACTCAGTCACGCAGCCAATCATACCTTTGTCTTTAAATACACTCACAGCACAAACACATCCTACAAAATATGGACAAACACAAAAAGAGATTTGACAGACTGCATGCATCACAGCACACAGATACGGACGCATGCGCACGCACAGACACAGACCGGCAGGGAGACCAACAGGGTGACCCATACACACAAACACACCCAACCCTTTAGACGCATTTTGCGACCTCTTGACTTGCCCGTGCAAGTTACATTTGGAATTGGTCGCACTGGTGTGAGCTGCACCTTCTACCTGGTCACCTCAATCAAAACGTTATATTTTTGGGGCGGCTAAAACCATAATTTGGTCAAACTGTAAAGCATGTTATCTTCATGATTCCTGTATGTGCCTGTTTCGCTGGGGCTGGCTGCTCTAATGAGAAAACCTCACACTCTCTCTCTTCCCTCGTGCAAATGTTTTTTTAACACGTCATAATGCAATTTAGGTAAAACACAATTTAGGAAGCAACTACTGTGGTCCATGCTAAAGAGAAGAGGGTCCTTCTGTAGGTATACTTTTTATTTCTCAACTCTCAATATTCAGCTCAAAACACACTGTTTTACAATCAAGATACCCTTATGTATTTATTTGGACAGTGAAGCTAAAACTTTTAATTTAGCTCTATACTCGAGCAGTTTGGATTTGAGATCTAATGTTTTATATGAGGCGATAGTAATGTCACATAATGTCACCTTTTGAGGGTGCTTTCATACATATCTATTTTACCATTTAGAAATGAATTTCATTTATGTATCTAGCCATTTACTTTATCTTCATATTCTTATCTTTTATTTATTATTGCTGTTGCATTGTCGAGAAGGAACCTGCAATTAAGCATTTCGTTTGGACGGTGTATACCATGTGTATCCTGTACATACAACTAATAAAACTTGAAAGTAGTACCCCCCTTTGAAGGTGTCATAAGTGTTTGGACAATTTAACTTATAGTGTATTAAATGTTGTCAAAGGTTTAGTATTTGGTCCCATATTCCTAGCATGCAATGACTACATCAAGCTTGTGACTCCACAAACTTGCTGGATACATTTGGACACAAAAACACAATTTTTTTTGGTTGTGTTTTGGATTATGTTGTGCCCAGCGGAAATGAATGGTCAATAATGTGTTGTGTAATTTTGGAGTGACTTTTTTTGTAAATAATAATAGAATATGTTTCTGAACACATCTACATTAACCATAACAGTCTAAACCCTTCTTTATTAAGAAGGTCATACCAAGGATCATTTAGGTATTTGATTTAGAATTGTAAGACCCCTTGAAGCCCATACAAACACATTGAATAACAGATTCACTACATGGAACAGATAGTCCCCACCCCAAAAAATCTAAAGGAAGTTTGTTCTGAAGTGTCTGTTCTATATCTGAGAGGTATAAGAAAGATCAGGAAACATATTTTTTTTTACATGTATTTAACCCCTTATTTTTGGCACTAAACGTTCTCTATATATACAGTACCAGTCAAAAGTTTGGACACACCTACTCAAGGGTTTTTCTTAATTTTGACTATTTTCTACATTGTAAAATAATAGTGAAGACATCAAAACTATGAAATAATACATATGGAATCGTGTATTTTCCACCATAATTTGCAAAGAAATTCATAAAAAATCCTACAATGTGATTTTCTGGATTTTTTTTCTTCTCATTTTGTCTGTCATAATGGAAGTGTACCTATGATGAAAATTACAGGCCTCTCTCATCTTTTTAAGTGGGAGAACTAGCACAATTGGTGGCTGAATAAATACTTTTTTCCCCCACTGTATGTGTTTGTGAGAGTCTCACCTTTCCACAGAGGGGTCATATTAGTGTGTAGCCCAAACTGTTTGGACGCTACAGACAGAGGTTGGCAGATCGGCTGAACCGACTTGAGTCCTAAGATTCTTGTGGGGGCCATAGAGCAAAGCGGAAAACACCATCGTGTTTGTGAGAGTCTCATCTTAAGTTTGAAGGACAAATCGCTCGGACACAACAGATTATTTTGTGAGAAGACTGATTTGCGGGATGTCTCATGGTCTGACAAACACAGATCTAGCTCTGTCACCTTTCACAGCAGATGAGGAAGTGCGACATAGGTGGAATGCGTAGAATTGCAAAAAAGCTTAAACTGACAGATATATATGGTGATTTTTTTATTATGACAATTAGATTTCCGCAGGGCCTTAGACATCTACTCTAGGGGGTTCGTGTGGATGCTACCATGATGCTACCATGATGTGGATGCTACCATGATTACAGATAATCATGAATGAATCGTTACAGATGCACAAACACCATCCTTCCAAAACATGCTAACCTCTCACAATTACCGAGAACAGGGAAGGTTAGGATTTTCTTGGAGGATTTATGCATTGGTAACTTTTTCACTTATCATTATTTACAATTCATTAATGATTTTTCAGAATCATGGTAGCATCCACATTAACACCTAACCCAAAAAGCTAAACCTAACCCCAATTCTAACCTAACACTTAAACCTAATTCCCAAGCTTAAAATGGCCTTTTTCCTTAAATGCTCTCCTTCTCTGCTTCTTCTTTCTTGCACTCTCACTGTTTTCTAACTGACTATCTCTACCTCTTTCTACCTCTCTCTTTTCTGTATCTCTCTCACTCTCTCTGATTGCCCCCACTCTCTCCCAATCTCTTGTTCCCACTCTTGTTTTGCCCATGTCTCTCTTTCGCATCCCCTCTCGCTCAAGCAGGACTGAACATACACCAACTGAGATTCTGGCTAATCTCTATCAGTTATTCTGTTTTAGTCCATTGCAGAGCACATGATTTCTGTCTGTTAAGGTAATGAACATAATCCAACGCTACCTGACTCAATAACCTGACTCAATGTCCTGGTGTGTGTGTGTGTCAGACCTATTCTGTCTTCTGTTCTGTCCTCTCCTCCAGAGGTATGCTGGCTTCCACTCTCTGTGACAGAGTCAATATTGGCCTCTGGGGATTGGCTCCAGCTCAGTGGTGCCTGACAGAGCTGCTCAGTCTGAGCCCTTATTTCACCACCACACGTGTGTGTGTGTTCTGGGGGGATGTTGGCAGAGTTAATCAGCCAGAGACCCTCTTCTTGGTAGCTTGGCTCAGCCTGCCCACAGTGGCTGGATTGACTGAGACTGAGCCTATTTCCTGGTGCCTGAGCAGGGGGAGTGCACAGCAGCCTATCCAGATTATTGGAGACTGTGTCAATCATGTCTATCTCTTAAGGAAGAACATTGGTCTCAATTGTTGGATAGAGATGACAATACCTGTAATTCACTTTAACCACCATGCACTTTAATTCAGGTTGTGTGTTATACCCTACCCTCCACAAGCAGAGCCAGCCCAATGCACATCAACATTCACATCCTACACAAACCCTCTCACACACAGCAGGATGAGTCAGTGTTTAGTCAGCCACTCTCCAGAGTTGGAAATGTCAGCTTCACAGTCGTAGCTCATTGACTGCTGTCGCTGTGCTTTTTAATGTTCTGTGCCCTCACAGTCACTCACACACACATGCATTGACGTACACGCACACTGCACATCAAAAGAAATGTATCTGCTGAATTGCTCATTGATTGCGCTTTTGTTGTTCTTATCATGGACGTACGTACTAAATGCACACACACAAACACACCAGGGTTTCCGATAGGAAAATGTGACCGGGAAGATTTACATTTATCTGCCATTTGAGATATTTACCGGACCCATATGTATTGGGTGCATAACCCATTAGGGCATCCACCAACAGTGCTCAGAATTACAGAAATCACATTTAGATTATGGTAATTCATCTTAACAGGATGAATTACCATAATCTCGGAAGCAGCCAATAAAAAGTCATTTTGAAACATTTGCCAAAATGCAATTAGTGGGAAAAAAAACATTCTAAACACTGCACCTGATGAGAGCGGTATATGACAGAGATGAATATCTCAGTTAGAAACTGAGAAAGATGGTGAATCTAAAGATGGAGAAATTTTGTATGGGTTGCTAATACTGTATGACTAGGATTACAACAGGAGAACGATGGCATATGAGGAAGTCTTTCATAGGCAGCATGTGTGGCAAAAGTCCTTGCTGATTATTGAGTTGCATCTTTCAGTGAAAAGCATCTAAAATATGTGTTTAGATAATGTGTCTTGAGGATAATGAAAAATGTTGAGACATTTTTTTTATCCCTTGCTTGCTAGCTAGCCAACTACGGCTAACTTACAGTCGTGTCAAAAAGTGCAGCCAGAATAACAGCAAAGTAGCCGCATTTGCATTTTTAAGCTGTTTTCTAGTGACATTTATTTGGATACATAACAATGAGCTAATGAGGCGGTATTTCGCCTGGCATAGAAAATGTGCTCTCTCGTTAGGACACTGTTGTTCAGAGGAGCTAGCCAACAACACAGCTAATACAATAACTTCAAACTGAATCTGGAAAGACTGCAAACTAGCTGCACTTCGTTTAATTTGACCTTTTTCAATTGACATTTCTTTGTATATATCCATAAAAATTATGCCAGCTGATTCATGATTTTGACTGGCTAAGAAACGCTGCCTGCCTGTCTGTCTCGTCCCAACACATTCATTACTATGGGATAGCTGGAATATTTGAATATTGAAACAATGTTGCAAATGTTGGAGAGACAGATACCAAGGTTTAATTCAAACTCAGCTGTTGAAAACTAAATGTTAGTCTGAAAGAAATGTGAGATTATGTCTAGATGTTTTTTATAGTGGAGATCAAGTGTCACACTCTGACCATTGTTTGCGTTGTTTGTTTTTATGTTTTGTTTGGTCAGGGTTAAGATTTCAGTGGGCATTCTATGTTGCATGTCTAGTTAAGTCTGTTTCTATGTGTTTTGGCCTGATATGGTTCTCAATCAGTGGCAGGTGTTTGTCGTTGTCTCTGATTGGGAACCATATTTAGGTAGCCTGTTTTGTATTGTGGTTGGTGGGTTATTGTCTAGTTGCCTGTGTCTGCACTCGTTGGTATTAGCGGCACGTTCGTTTTTGTTGTTTTTGTTTAAGTGTTCTTCGTGTTCTTCCTTCAATAAAGAAGAATGTATTCTAATCACGCTGCCCTTTGGTCTCCCCTTTACGACGATCGTGACATCAAGTTTATAAAGTGCCTGGCTGGGCTCATGAGACAGTGGATTTTGCAGTTAGATGGAACAGAGTAAATAGGCATTTTAACGTCATAGATTTAGCCGGTGGTTACTTGTGGAATAGACACCAACTGAATGTGGTTTTGTATCATTTTAAGATTTTTATGATTAACCATGTGACAATGATTTTGAGAAACAAAAACGTTATTATTGAAATAAAACTGTTCCACAAAAATGTGTATAGGAAAATCATAACTGGCACGCAGATCGGTAGTAGTATAAAGTGAATGCATCCCCAAACTTGAAACTCATGCTCCTCCTATGAAGTATCTAAAAAATAATTCCCTACATGTTTCTATGGTCGGATTTTGAAGCAAGGTAAGAGATACTTCATAATATGAAGTAAAACATGCAGGTTTCAAACAATTAAGTATGTTTTCAAAATGCATACAGCTTCCAGCTCATATTGTAAAGTGGTTGGTGGCCAGGGTTGGGTAGGTTAATTTCTAAATGTAATACGTTACAGTTACTAGTTACCTTCCAAAATTGTAATCAGTGACGTAACTTTTGGATTACCCAAACTCAGTAATGTAATCTGATTATTCAGTTACTTTTAGATTACTTTCCCCTTAAGAGGCATTAGAAGAAGACAAAAATGTATGTTACCAATTGAATGACATCTATTGCAGTATGAATCAATGTTAAAGTTTACATAGCTGGCCGTATATGGATGTTACATTTTACTTTATGGGTTGGTTATGTAGGCTTCTTCTAACCCATCGCTTTCTACTACATATAATAATGATTCAATTCTATCTTTACATTAATATATATAATTTCTAAGTCCAAAAATTGATGTAGCAACTACAGATTGCCCCTTTAAGTCTATCAAAAGTGTTTTATCAGCATGAATTAGATTGAGCAATAAAAGCCCCACTTTTACTCCATAGGCTGGGATCCGCGCTATGCAGCTGTTGCAAGAGCGCATTTTTCATTGGCTGTCCACTGGTAAAAACAAAAAAAAGATTGATAGGCAGTGTAAACTTCTTGAATTCAACCAATATTGGGTTCAAATGCACATTTAGATTTGTGAACAGCCATCCACAACCACAATATGTAAGGCGCAAATAGCTAAATGAGAGAGCAGCAGTGTGATTCACATCAATGCGCTATGTAGATATGAATAATAAGTGATATCCATATCGCCGTAGACTACACCACTACTGTCATCCTTACCTCCAAGCGTTTATTCAAATTGGATAATCTTTGGATGCCAACAGAAGTCCCACCATTGGAAGGCATAGCTTGGACTGTAGCCCACAAAAGCTATTCCTGCTCTTTTCCCGGAATCCATCAAACACATTTGGTGTGTCATCAGAGTAGTCTCTGACTTGTGGTCAGGCTCGCTCAGGTGGAACAAACTTAAACTTGCGCCTTCTTTCAATGCTGATTTGAATGTGATTGAGACAGAGAAGTGTAAAATATATATTTTTTACAAACATCCTCTAGTAATCATCTAGAATTTCAAAAGTATCTGTAATCTGATTACAATATTATTGCTGGTAACATATCGAATTACAGTTACCGTTTTTTGTAATCCCTTACATAGATTAGATTACATGTAATCCGTTACTCCCCAACCCTGTGGGTGGCATGCTGATAACCTGCCTACCGTTGTTTTTTCTCCCAGTAAATTTGGCCGGGAACAATATTTTAATTATCAGCTTTCATTGGGTTTTATTTTCGGACAAAAGCCAGCAATTACCGGCTAACGGAAACCCCGACACACACACACAGGTGCAAAGTGGGCTAATCAAACCTCCATGGTGAGTTCCTGGCTGGCAGACTCAGTCCTGGTCCACTGACTAAAGCACAAATTAAAACAGAAACTATAGGGTTTCTCTCAGAAACACTAATTATTCATTTTGAAATGCAAACTAATTGTGTTTTTGAAATGCAAGCTAATTATTCACTTTGAAATGCAGGCTAATTGTTTATTGTGAAATCCAGACTAATTGTTTGGTTGCTCCCTCAGAGCTAATCCAGTGTGTTTCATATGTCTATCTGGATCTGGGCTTTGTCTTTCCATGACACCTGTTATTCAGGGCAATTCTGTAACAAGAGCCAATTCATAATGAATTACCTGGCAGAATACATACATAGAGAACCATTCAGTGGTGTCACAATAACAACGCTGTGGCATTGTGAAATGTGTGCATAACAGTGAAGGGAAGATTGAGTAGAGAATGAAGTGGAGAATGAAGGGAGGCTAATGAAAAAGGTTAATTACTAGAAGCTGAGACTGTGACAGTCAGGACGACCAATGATAAATCATGAGTTGGACTGCTTCAAATCCATTCTGCTGTCTGTCTGCTGCAGGAGATGAGGGAAAGAAGAGAATGAGGGGAAAGACCTGAGGGAGAGATTTGAGGGGAAGAAACTAAGGACTGGAGAGGGAAAATAATATAAAAGAGAGGACAATGGAAGAGAGGACAGGATAGGAGGGGAGACATTAGGGAAGAGAGGTGATTTTAAGGGGAGAGATGGGAGAGATTGGAGACAAGAGGGGAGAGATGGACTAAAGAGGTGTGAATTCTGAGAAGCTCCACTGCTGTTCTCCAGCCTCTATCTCCTAGCCAGCCATATGTCACACATCCCACACTGCAAAGCTTCATCATCCCTCATTTCACAGTACACACAAACCAAGATCTCCCTCCCTCCCCGGAGTAATAATATATTCCCATTCAAAATCCTATTTTCCCTAAACCCTAACCTTAACCCCAAGCCTAAAATAGCATTGTAACAAATTCAGGAAATTAAAAAAGTCCTGACATTTCTGGTGATTTGTCAGGACATTCTGGTCCTGATAAGGTAGGAAAACACACACCTATAGATAACTGCCCTGCCACGTATCTCTTACCATGATGACACAGATTACCAGTTCTGAGAAGAGAAAGATATAACAAAAACAGAGAAAGAGAGTGAAAGAGAGTGAGAGGAAGAGTAAAGAGGAGATTGGAATTAATAGTGAGGGGGAGGGATCGAGGGAAATAGAAACATTTTGAGAAAGGGAGATGAAACGCATTGTATACTCAATGTAGCCTTTTCTAATTCAAAATGTTCCCACTGGGATGAATGTTTAATCTTAAATCCCTCTATGGGGTTTGGAAATATGCTAACCAAATGAGTAAACACTGAGTTTTCAACATGCTTCACTGGGGCATTGAATATTAAATGGGAGTTGGATTCATCTCGACATTACACACACACACACACACACACACACACACACACACACACACACACACACACACACACACACACACACACACACACACACACACACACACACACACACACACACACACCCCTTCACAGCAGTAAGCCTATTCCTCACATCAGTAGCATTAGAAATCACACAAGCCTATATCGTTGCTCCAATGTTATACAGAGTAATGGTTTGTCTGGGGACAAGAGGAGAGAGAGGGGTGAAGGCTACTCCCTGTAATTCCTTCTAAGTGTGAGAGGGAGGGAGAGAGAGAAGTTCTCCATCATTGGCATATGAAAGAGAATGTGTAGCTAGCTCCTGCTTTGGCCACAGGGGGTTTTACTCTGTTGACCCCATATATCTTCAAGGAGTGAGAAAAGCCAGATGAAAACACCCCTTTTCTGCTAAATGCCTACATAAAACATCTGATAAATGCTATGATAACTACATGCAACACTGACAGAGAAACTTCAAAAGAGAAGTAAGCGCCACTAAAAATACAGAGAAGGAACATTCAAGACTCAAAATGGAAATCAAACAGGCTTGAGAGACAAACTGTGTGCAGCTATTTCTACTCCTTTCAAATGTTCCTGCACTTGGATAATTATTTGATGTGCTTGTATTACTTTGGAGCTGGCTTTAGAGGTCTCACAAGGACTTATTTCTAACTAGGGATGGACAAGAGTACTCTAGCACTCGATTCAAGGTTTGTATTCGTTTAGCCTACTAATAAAGTACTCCAAATTTACAAATACAACTATTTAGAAGGTTAAATGTATAAGCAATGCCAAAATCTCAAACTCAAAGGTGTGTTTATTGTTTGGAATATGTCAAGTGCAGTGAAAAATGTTCATGTTGTGTGTCAGATCAACCATTAATTGGAACAAACGCTAGCATACTGAAACCGTTTTAACCTTCAGCCCTGTTTCATGCTAACATGCGAGTACTTAAACTCATGAGAGTACTCAAACACATACACTCTTTCCAACATATAACATATAGTGCATTCGGAAAGTATTCAGACCCCTTCCCTTTTTCCACATCTTGTTACATTACAACCTTATTCTAAAAAAATATGAAATTAATTTGTTTTCTCAATATACACACAATAGCCCATAATCACAAATGCGAAAAAAACTAGGTTTTTGAAAATGTTAAAAAACTAAAAACTAAACAGAAATACCTTATTTACATAAGTATTCAGACCCATTGCTATGAGACTTGAAATTGATCTCAGGTGTATCCTGTTTCAATTGATCATCCTATGTATGACAGCGCTGATATTTATGGCAGTTCCCCTTCTAGGTCCTAAGCAACTTTGCAGTATTTTGATTTTTTGGGGTGTTATTTCTTGCATTATTAACCCAGAATTTTTTTGCTGTTATTACATATTGCCGAAAATAACTTTTTGGATATCAGAGCGGCAGTATCTCACTATCCTTACGACCAGGAATACGACTTTCCCGATATGGATCCTTTGTTCGTTACCCTCAGGGCAATTGAACTTATTCCAGAGGCTGAACCAAAACACCGCCGGCGAGAAGAGGTATTTGGATGGCGTACACACCGTCCACCGCTTCCGAGTATATTACTTGCTAATGTTCAGTTTCTGGATAATAAAGTAGACGAGCTCAGGGCGAGGATCAGTGTAGTTATTCCCTCCGTAGGGAAATCAAACAGGAAAAACATCAGTACAGAGACAAAGTGGAGTCGCAATTCAACAGCTCAGACACGAGACATATGTGGCAGGATCTACAGACAATCACGGACTACAAAGGGAACACCAGCCACGTTGCAGACACCGATGTCTTGCTTCCGGACAAGCTAAACACCTTCATCGCCCGCTTTGAGGATAACACAGTGCCACCGACACGGACCGCTACCAAGGACTGTGGGCTCTCGTTCTCTGTGGCTGACGTCAGTAAGACATTTAAGTGTGTTAACCCTCATAATGCTGCCGGCCCAGACGGCATCCCTAGCCGCG
Source organism: Oncorhynchus clarkii lewisi (assembly GCF_045791955.1). Lineage (NCBI taxonomy): Eukaryota > Metazoa > Chordata > Actinopteri > Salmoniformes > Salmonidae > Oncorhynchus > Oncorhynchus clarkii. The sequence continues at coordinate 37,957,969 of NC_092147.1, read as the reverse complement.
TCCTCAGAACATGCGGAGACCAGCAGGCTGGAGTGTTTACAGACATATTCAATCTCTCCCTATCCCAGTCTGCTGTCCACACTTGCTTCAAGATGTCCACCATTGTTCCTGTATCCAAGAAAGCAAAGGTAACTGAACTAAATGACTATCGCCCCGTAGCACTCACTTTTGTCACCGTGAAGTGCTTTGAGAGGCCAGTTAAGAATCATATCACCTCTACCTTACCTGACACCCTAGACCCACTTCAATTTGCTTACCGCCCCAATAGATCAGCAGACAATGCAATTGCCATCGCATTGCACACTGCCCTATCCCATCTGGACAAGAGGAATACCCATGTAAGAATGCTGTTCATTAACAACAGCTCAGCATTCAACATCATAGTACCCTCCAAGCTCATCATTAAGCTCGGGGCCCTGGGTCTGAACCCCGCCCTGTGCAACTGGGTACAGGACTTCCTGACGGGCTGCCCCAAAGTGGTGAAGGTAGGCAACAACTTCGCTGATCCTTATCACAGGGGCCTCACAAGGGTGCATACTCAGCCCCCTCCTGTACTCTCTGTTCACCCATGAGTGCGTGGCAACGCACGCCTCCAACTTAATCATCAAGTTGGCAGATGACACAACAGTAGTAGGCCTGATTACCAACAATGACGAGACAGCCTACAGGGAGGAGGTGAGGGCCCTGGGAGAGTGGTGCCAGGAAAATAACCTCTCACTCAATGTCAACAAAACAAAGGAGCGGATCGTGGACTTCAGGAAACAGCAGAGAGAGCACGCCCCTATCCACATCGATGGGACCGCAGTGGAGAAGTTGAAAAGCTTCAAGTTCGTCGGCGTCTATCACTGACGATCTGAAACCTCAGGAGGCTGAAGAAATTTGACTTGACCCCTAAAACCCTCACAAACTTCTACAGATGCAGAATTGAGAGCATCCTGTCGGTCTGTATCACTGCCTGGTACGGCAACTGCACCGCCCGCAACCGCAGGCTGCACCGCCCACAACAAGCATTTCGATTAATATGTGTATGTGACCAAACAAAATGTTATTTGATTTGATTTTGACATGTTTCTATAACTTGATTGGAGTCCACCTGTGGTAATTTCAATTGATTGGACATGATTTGGGAAGGCACAGACCTGTCTATATAAGGTCCCACAGTTGACAGTGCATGTCAGAGCAAAAACCAAGCTTTGAGGTCGAAGGAATTGTCCGTAGAGCTCCGAGACAGGATTGTGTCGAGGCACAGACTTGGGGAAGGGTACCAAAAAATGTCTGCAGCATTGAAGGTCCCTAAGAACACACACTCCATCATTCTTAAATTGAAGAAGTTTGGAACCACCAAGGCTCTTCCTAGAGGTGGCTGCCCAGCCAGACTGAGCAATAAGGGGAGAAAGGCCTTGGTCAGGGGGTGACCATCATTCCTTGGTCAATCTGAAAGAGCTCCAGAGTTCCTCTGTGGAGATAGGATAAACTTCCAGAAGGACAACAATGTCTACAGCACTACACTAATCAGGCCTTTATGGTAGAGTGGCCAGACGGAAGCCACTCCTCATTGAAAGGCACGACAGCACGCAAAATGAACCCAAATAACTCTTAGACCATGAGGAACAAGATTCTCTGGTCTAATGAAACTCTTTGGCCTGAATGCCAAACGTCAGATCTGGAGGAAACGTGGCACCATCCCTACGGTGAAGCATGGTGGTGGCAGCATCATGCTGTGGGGATGTTTTCCAGCTGCAGGGACTGGGAGACTAGTCAGGATCGAGGGAAAGATGAACGGAGCAAAGTACAGAGAGATCCTTGATGAAAACCTGCTCCAGAGCGCCCAGGATCTCAGACTGGGGTGAAGGTTCACCTTCCAACAGGACAACAACCCTAAGCACACAGCCAAGACAATGCAGCAGTGGCTTCAGGACAAGTCTCTGAATGTCCATGAGTGGCCCAGCCAGAGCTCGGACTTGAACCCGATTGAACATCTCTGGAAAGATCTGAAAATAGCTGAGGAGCGACACTCCCCATCCAACCTGACAGAGCTTGAGAAGATCTGCAGAGAAGAATGGGAAAAACTCCCCAAATACAGGTATGCCAAGCTTGTAGCGTCATACCCAAGAAGACTTGAGGCTTTTAACATTACCAAAGGTACTTCAACAAAGTACTGAGTAAAGGGTCTGAATACTCATGTAAATGTGATATTACATTCTTTAATTTTTTATACATTTGCAAAGAATTCTAAAACCTTCATCATTTTTGGGTATTGTGTGTAGGTTGATGAGAATAACAACATAATACATTTTAGAATAAGGCTGTAACATAACAAAATGTGGAAAAAGCCCATGGGTCTGAATACTTTCCTGAATGCACTGTATGTAAATGGCAGGGACAAAAACACCCTCCTGACCACTCATCACTGTTCTTTGGGATTTGACTGGTGTTAGAAATACGTTTGATGACACAAACACTCCACTTTAAAAATGTAAAATTATATTATGAAATACTACCTTGTAGAAACGTCCTGGTGTGTGTGTGTCTAGCTAGATTATTTCAGTCTCGCAGGCACTGAGTGTCACTAACTGTACAGAATAAGCCTGGAGGCACTGTGTTGCCTGGATGGCAATGTCAAAAGTTTCAGAACTATTGTGATGTGAACAGTATGCAATCCGTTCACCCAGTACAGCCCCAGCAATCACTAACTTTCTCTCTCTGTATCTCTGTTTTTATATCTCTCTTTCCATGTCTCTGTCTCTCGTTCCTTCTATCCATTTCTCTCTTTCTGTCTATCTCTCAAAAGAGAGCTGAAGCCTCGTTAGTAGAGGGCCTAGTTTTCTATGAGAAATCTATAGCCAAGCACTCAGAGAACTGTCCTATTGATTTTAAACCAGATTCAGTCAATCAATCAATGACTACAGATGGGATTGCATCAGTGAGAAGCATTGAGCCTGTCTATGTACGATAACCTCTTGTTAGCCATCTAGGTAAATTAAGAGTGTGTGTGTATGTGGTAATGATTAATGAACGGAAGGGAAGAATACAGTTGAAGTCGGAAGTTTACATACACTTAGGTTGGAGTCATTAAAACTAGTTTTTCAACCACTCCACAAATTTCTTGTTAGCAAACTATAGTTTTGGCATGTCGGTTAGGGCATCTACTTTGTGCATGACAAGTATTTTTTTCAACAATTGTTTACAAACAGATTATTTCATTAATAATTCACTGTATCAAAATTCCAGTGGGTCAGAAGTTTACATACACTAAATTGACTGTGCCATTATACAGCTTAGAAAATTCCAGAAAATTATGTCATGGCTTTAGAAGCTTCTGATAGGCTAATTAACACAATTTGAGTCAATTGGAGGTGTACCTGTGGATGTATTTCAAGGCCTACCTTCAAATGCAGTGCCTCTTTGCTTGACATCATGGGAAAATCAAAAGATATCAGTAAAAAAATTGTAGACCTCCACAAGTCTGGTTCGTCCTTGGGAGCAATTTCCAAACGCCTGAAGGTACCACGTTCAGCTGTACAAACAATAGTATGCAAGTATAAACACCATGGCACCACGCAGCCGTCATACCGCTCAGGAAGGAGGCTCGTTCTGTCTCCTAGAGATGAACGTACTTTGGTGCGAAAAGCGCAAATCAATCCCAGAACAACAGCAAAAGACCTTGTGAAGATTTTTCCGGAAACCGGTACAAAATTATCTATATCCATAGTAAAACGAGTGCTATATCATCATAACCTGAAAGGCTGCTCAGCAAGGAAGAAGCCACTGCTCCAAAACCGCCATAAAAAAGACAGACTACGGTTTGCAACTGCACATGGGGACAAAGATCATACTTTTGGAGAAATGTCCTCTTGTCTGATGAAACAAAAATAGAACTGTTTGGCAATAATGACCATCGTTATGTTTGGAGGAAAAATGGGGAGGCTTGCAAGCCGAAGAGCACCATCCCAACTGTGAAGCACGGGGTGGCAGCATCATGTTGTGGGCGTGCTTTGCTGCAGGAGGGACTGGTGCACTTCACAAAATAGATGGCATCATGAGGTAGGAAAATGATGTGGATATATTGAAGCAACATCAGTTATGAACATCAGTTATGAAGTTAAAGCTTAGTCGCAAATGGGTCTTCAAAATGGACAATGACCCCAAGCAGACTTCCAAAGTTGTGGCAAAATGGCTTAAGGACCAGAAAGTCAAGGTATTGGAGTGGCCATCACAAAGCCCTGACCTCAATCCCATAGAAAATGTGTGGGCAGAACTGAAAAAGCGTGTGTGAGCAAGGAGGCCTACAAACCTGACTCAGTTACACCAGCTCTGTCAGGAGGAATGGGCCAAAATTCACCCAACTTATTATGGTAAGCTTGTGGAAGGCTACCTGAAATGTTTGACCCAAGTTAAACCATTTAAAGGCAGTGCCAGCAAATACTAATTGAGGGCATGTAAACTTCTGAACCACTGGGAACGTGACGAAAGAAATAAAAGCTGAAATAAATCACTCAACTATTATTCTGACATTTCACATTCTTAAAATTAAGTGGTGATCCTAACTGACCTAGGGAAATTTTACTAGGATTAAATGTCAGGAATTGTGAAAAACTGAGTTTAAATGTATTTGGCTAAGATGTATGTAAACTTCCGACTTCAACTGTATGTGCTCTACTCATAAGCGCCCTTCACTATAATAACACATAGCTCACACAACTAAGGGAAATGGAAGCTGTCCGACCCTGCAAACACACACAGAGTCACAAGACACACTTATGCTTCACAAAGATAATGTAGGTGTCTCTTTCTCTGGCTCTGTGTGTAAAGTAGCCCTCTGCAGGTTAGCTGTCCCTTCAGCATGTACTGTAGCTCAGACAGCAGGGCTGTTAAGAGCAGTGGGATGCTGAGAGGGTCTCATAAATGATTCATGGGTGTGTTTTACCCACCCTAGCGCTCGCCGCTCTTCCATGTAACATATCCCAGGGTCCCCTGTGCCAAGCCGGCCGCCCAGCCACTGAGGCCTTCTGGGAAACAGACTGGGTAATGACATCCATTTCATTTCCATTTACCACTCACTCATCGCTCAAACTCTCCCATTCTCTAAAGCTCCTCCCCTCCTCTCTAAGTCTCTCTCTCTCTCTCTCTCACGCCCTCCTTCTCACTAAATCTCTGTAACTCTATATTTCCCTACAGCCTAACTTTCCCTCCCTTCTCTAACCCTCTCCCTCCCTCTATACACCTTACCCTTTCCATCTAACTTTCACTCTCCATATCTAACTCTCCCCTTTCTTTCCCCCTCTCCCTACCAATGTACTATGGTGTCAGTCTCCAGCAGTTTCAACCTGACTAGATACTGCTCAGCGTCTGATACAGCTGAACGATACAAACAGCTCAATGTCTCCCACTCAACTCATTAACACTGGACTAGAAAAGTTATAAAGCCCTATAAATGAAATCCCACAGCCCCATATTTGTAAGCTCAGTGCTAATGTTATAACTGACTAGCTACCCGTAAACATCCCTCAGGAAGACTCAACATAGAATATTCCTTGTACATCTATGGTCCAAAGCACCATTTAGGCTCACTATAGACTTAAAATCCTAAGCACCAATTTATCAAAGAGAGTTCAGTGAGGTCAGTCCCATTATTAGAGTTAACCAGCTAACATGAAGTCTTGTTCTGGGCCCAGCAGCTCACAGATTTGTCAGAGAATATTATTATTATGGTAGTATATTAAAAGCTAACCTTTTCAAAGTAATTTAGTAAGTCATTTGACTAGACATTATACTGTATATAGGCTAGCTAGCGACTTTTCCTCATAGGATCACAAGTACTGGAAAAACTGTCAGTATATTCAAGCCGCTGATGCACACCTTTAAAAAAGTTTAATAAATCAATTTAATATACACCATCACAATAAAATACATGCATTTTAGTCAGGTCTAAATAAACATTATGATATGAAGAAAATTATTTCAGAAGAAAAGAATATGCGTTGGCCTACCCTACTGTATGTTATCTGGGTATGCTCCATGCCATAGGCTGTAGGTTTGTTCGTTCATTTAGCTAATAAGAGTTTATGCTTAGAAATCCCGTGCCATTCTTTTATTTTATATGATTTCATAGTAACTCGCTGAATAAAATAGAAAGGATATTTTCCCCATTTCGTAGCGAGTGCTCATATGAAGTGACTATTTTGAGCGTAAACGTGATAATTTGGTCCTATATTCTAGATTTTGGCAACTTTAGTTGTGAATGTTACAAACCTTAGAATGTCTTAGAAATCAAAACATATGGGCTGCATGATGTGACTATAGACCTATAAAAAAGCGTGCGCTCCGTTTCTTGCCTCAGGCTGCACAGCTGTTCTCTCATCAAGTGATCATATTTTCACCCATCAGACTACTCTCAATTTAATCTTGTTTTTACTAATATGTCAAATTTGTTTAGATGTAGAATGGCCCATTATCAAACGGGCAGGAACAGATGCATCTGTATTAGTGATGCGTGGGTTGACTCATTATCTCAGCTTTCTTTTTCCTTACAACTGGTCAAACTGATGTTATTTGGACATTTTCCACAGTAAATCTTTCCCGTCTTTTCTTCTCGAAAATCGACAGACTATTTTACCGATGTCAACTCGATTGAAGCATTCATTCTAGTAATCTATTACATTATTCTGTTGAGCAAGGGTTTATTTTAATCTTCTTGGGCAACATATAATGACAAAAGATAAGCTACATGTATCTAATTATAGACAAATTGACTAACAAATAGTCTACAAAAATTATAAGCAGAAACCAACACAACATGAGTGTGAGATTGTGTTGGCAGAAACAAAAAAGTTCTGCACCCCGTCAAAAAAAATCGTTCTGCCATCTTCAACTGTAGCCTACAGCTGATTTTCTATATTTCTGGGTTATGTTTGGGTGCGGGCCTCAATTTTCACTTCATCACATATGTAATCGGGTGGTTGCGGATGGGTTATTAGCAATTGCGGGCCGGTGAACAAACAGCTGACCCATGCACTACGAATCTGCATGGACTCGAATAGAGAATGTAGGCGGTGCGCTTTCCCGCCGGTCTGTTTGTCGGCTACTTCGGTTTTTATAGCGGAGCATGTGATTAATATGAGTAGTTGAGAAATAATTATAAGAACACTTATTTCACTCCATGCATCAACCACTGTTTGAGGACCATGCTCATGTTGTGCAAAAGGTGATATTCCGCGTAAACTCTGTATTCCATGGGCTCTCCAACCTTGTTCCTGCAGCTACCCGGTGCTTCATTTGGGAAACCATGTGAAATCTGTTTGGGAACATCGCAACAAAATATATTTCACTAAACTGTTGAAAGAGAGGAGGAGATGGAAACGTAAGGTGGTGAAATATTCTGTACAACTAGAGGTAGTGTCACCCAATTAATTATGAAAATATAAAACACTCCCTATTACTAGGCTATTCAAAATCAAATACAAATTCACTAATTGTAGGCTAACTGTAAACCGTCCTGCACAATCAAATAACCAACAGCATTGCCTAGGGCTATATGTTTGCTCCTGGACTCATAGATATACATTTTGGATCGTGGTATAAGGTAAGTCCATCCAGTATGCATAATACAGTCCCACTCAAAGGCTATGCCAATTATGTACCAACAACATAATAAATCAATTTAGTTTTTCTTCCATGCATAATATGCAATAGGCTATGTACTGTATAATGGCACAATCATAATTTTTATATTTATATATTTTTTTGGAGGGGGGGAGGGGCTTTGGCTCATAAACTCTAATATGCTCATGGGTGTTTTGAATCAATCATCACCTTAGAAAGCGCTGTCCATTTCGTTGTGTTAGGCTTTGAAACAACATCCACGACAACCATGCTTTACACAACCTGCTGTTGAACTTCTTTCTTCAAATTGATCATCACAGTGAGGTGAGTTGTAAAAGTATGATAGGCCTACTGTTTTGATGATAAGTGTTTGATGTGATTTTCGATTGTATTTGCATTGCTGTCAGAGTGGTTAGAGGGACAATAGAGCCCTGAGTACCAGGCCATTTGGACCTGATGGTCGGTAGAAAGTTGGGTACTACTAAAGCATGTCCAGAGTGCATAAAACGTGATCAATTAATCAAATGTATTTATAAAGCCCTTATTACTCGATTACCATGACTCAAGAGTCATGTGGAATTTTACTGCGGTCAAGATTGCTGGTGTGGCGGTAATATCTTCACCGCAACAGCCCTACCTATAACTAGGATCTGGAGTTTGTCCTAGTCAAGTCATGTGGTCAGGAAAACCGCTTGGTGCTACATGAACATGCTTCCTCCCTAGCGTGATAGTGACCCACCAGACCTTGAGGAAGAGAAGCCAAGCCTCTAGACAGACAGGACTCAGATCAAGGACCAAACACAGGCTGTCCAGACCGGTCACTCAAAGTCCGGGGCTACCGCCTCTGGAAAGAGCTGAGGCATAGAGGTAGGAGAAAGGGGATGTGTTCCTTTGAACCTAGCAGGCCCTTTTAAAATGGCTGGTACGTTCCATTACAACTCGGCACCACATGCCACCCTGCAGGCTTTCTCTATGTGAGGAGAATAGACTTGTGTTTCTACACAGGCTCATCCAGGATGCCCTCATACAACCCCAGGAAGGAGCCGCGCTGAACTGAGCGGAGTAAAGCTGTCCCTGTGCCATCGAGTGATGGAGTAATGCAAAGCGGCTCGACCACAATGTCACATGCCAGCGCACACCCATGAACACACACGTACATGCACTCACACACAGACACAATACACACACTGAGAGAACACGAACACACCCACACACAGACCAGCTTCCTGCCGCTAAGACTCACCATAGGCATCAAAGTTACAAGGCGGGGAGCTTATCTGGGATGACATTCAGCCATTTCAGGTAGGCTTTGTTACAGTGCTATTAAAAGGAGAGATGTCCCATGGCTGCAAATGGCATGACATTTACCACCATTCCATTTTAACACTGTTCTGTGTGATCAGATGGCCAAGTCTCATCGCTCTGTTGGCAGCCAAAACAACAAACAAACACAGTAAAAACAGGGAGAGGAGCTGGTGGTGAATGGTATATTAAAAGTATTTTTTTCATGGCATTAAGAAGTGTTGAGCTGATTATTCATCTGCTGTTTGAGGAGCCTCATTAGGATGCTGCGGAGTCTGGATCTTTTGCCGCGCCGAGCATGTAATGTATGTGGTATAAGATAAAAAAATTAAGGCTATCACTCGATTAATATCTCAGTGTGTGTGTTTGTTTGTGTGTGTGAAGATGGGAGTAGAGAAAATATGGAGGAACAGAGCGGTTATTGTAAGATCGTCTCATGCGGGGTCCCATGATAGTCCTCATAACGATGATAAATGGGTAATGCACTCTATTTGGGTAGATCACATGACTTTCACCCTCATTCTCGCAGGAAACAATCAGTTTCTCCTCAGATTAGAACATTCTGGAAGGTGTTACCTTATCTACTGAACTAAACAAATGCCCTGGAGCAACTGATTGGGAATCAACAACATTGTGTTCGAGGAAATGTTTTTAATACGGGCTATTTTTGTCCCTTATGGCCACGACAAGAGTATTGTTTATTCTGTGGCTAAAGAGGGAAACAGTTGTTCTAAGAAAGGAACTAGCATTATCATATTTTGTAGTGAAGCCATTTATAGCATTCCTTGTGGTTGGACATACGTAGAAGATTAGCTATAAGGGGTTTGTAGCACCATTATGGAATGCATTCACTCCATTGTGAAATATATAACGATTTGTTGAAGACATGCTGATGATGCCATCTCTTTACACATTCCAGACTCTTTCCCCATCATCCAGTCATCATTAGGTGACTGTGCACACAGACTGGAAGTTCAGATGGCCACTTCCCATAAGCTCTAAACAGACTGCGATAGAGAGATGGGGAATAGGCTAGTCTTATTACTGTACTACACGGCATTTCACACAACACCATGGACCACAGTGGACAAACACATTGAGGAAGTCAATACTGCTGCAGTTTCTGGAAATCACTTCCTCCTGCACAAACATCCAGTATGCAGAAGCCTTAAACCTGCATGGTTAACCCCTTACATACCACTGCCTCCGAGGGGAACATATTCAGCCACACTTGTGTGAAGCTCATACATCTAGGAGTGGACTTCATAAATTCTACATGTTGACAACTTGGAAAGGCATTGGTGCTTTAGTATTATCTAGCTCTTCTCCTGCATGACTACAGTTGCTAATACACACACCAGGGCAAGCTGTCATTCTCTCTCTGGTTGTGTTGAGTTCCCTGGGAGTTGCAGTTAAACACATGAAGGGAAATGTGAGCTTCCGTTGCACTCCTTTTATCAGGGTGGGATGAAAGAGGCCTCCTAC